>NW_007727614.1:321242-331972 GCF_000696425.1 Galeopterus variegatus | reverse complement strand
ATCATCTCATATGTTTTTCCCTTGGGTTCAGTAACATTTAGAAAGTTCATTTCTGTAAGAAGTTTTTCTCTTTACAAATTTAAACTCAAGGGAAATAGTATCCATATGTTACTGATTCATTTGCACTAACTCATCAAAATGTTCTTTTCTTTATAAGTTATTAGATGTCTACAGAGGATTTCAACTGGTTTTTATAAGTTCTTTTAAGCTTTTTTTGTCTGGAGGCAGGAAATGGCCCTTTGCCAGCAGTAAATGAACCCCCCAAATAGTCACGTTCTATTCAGGAGGCAAAGGGAAAGGAAAATAAATCCCCCATTTTCTAAGTACAGTTGGCTAATGGTTTTTTTTAGTGTGTGGGGATAAATGCATCCTCTGAAACGTATTATTACATTTATTAAATGTGTAATTAAAGAAATTCCATGGGACGGTTGCAGCAGGAATGGGATTTAAATTGTCTCCACCCCTCAGCATACACACATTACTTTACCTGTGAAACTCTTAAGAGCTGTTGATTAACTCAGTGGCTTAGAGCCTTGAACTAAATGAAATGTAAAACATTTTCAATGTGCATAGCAGAAGTTGTGTATTTGTGTGTGGGGGTGGGGGGGGGGACACAGAGAAAGAGAAAGATTGATATATCCAAACCCTATGTCAAGTGCTTTTCGTGGTTCTCCAAATTGAATTCAAAAAGACATAATTTTGAGGATCTAAAATATTGTGGCATCCAGCTCTATTACAAATAAAGGTAAACTTTTTGACCTAATAACAATAGCCAAGGATAATTGGATCTCGAAAGCCAAATGACTTGAGCTTGGTTTTTCACTAACTAAAAATATATATATTTAAGAAGTCATAGGTGCTGAGGTATTGGGTACTTTCCTTGTCTAAGCACCTCACTTGGATTACCTCATTTAAATATCACAAAAACCTATGTGATAGACATTATAATTATTATTTATGCACAAGGAAACTGAGACTTAGAAATATTAAGTAAAATTTCAAAGATCACACTGCTATAAAATGGCAATTGGGATTTTATCTCAGAATTCCAAGTTCATAGCCATGATCACCAAAGGCATATTTTATTTTCTTAACGATGAAAGTGGACTACCATGTCAGTGATCTTTTTTCAGGGCTTGCACATCTCACTACAGTACAATTCATATTCCTTCTGCATGATCCCTTTGTTTCCATGCTGTTTCTCATTCAACTTATGTAGAGTTGCTTGTTACTTTCTTCGTGAAACCAAGAAGGTGGGTCTACAGTTTGATCAACATTTGTTTCTTTGCCCTCAGAACAGTGCCAGGACCATACTCATTACAAATTGGATGAAATAGTTAACAAACAGGACCTTTTATTAGTCAACTGCCCCTCTTATATGTTCCTAAGTCTTCATGTGATTAGAACTGGAGCTGAACAGCTATTCTTGGTACCAACATTTCTGAGCCACAACTATTTCTATTAATTCATTAGTCAAATCTGATCAAATGATGTGCCCAGGTAATTTCTAAATCTCCCTGGGAGTAGGTATCCCCTGATACTGGCTTCATTTTCTCAGTGATCAGCCCTGTCTTTGTTTCTAGCACATGCTTCTGACAGTGTCAGATTCTTCTACTTATTTCTGGTATCTCTGCTCAAATATTGCATCTTTGGTCAAGTTTTCTTTACTCCTCTGTTCAGCCTTAGCAAAAATTATTTTACAAGTATCACTGCCTTTTACCATGGTTGTGGATTCACCTGTCAATTTTCTGAATGACTCAAGGACAGGGACTGTATAATTTCACCTGTGCATTGTCTTTTGGGGTTTCTTTTGGGGGTGTGTGTTTTTTTAGTCCAAGAGGCCTGACACGTAGAAAGCCTTGACAAAAATGCATTGAATGAATGAACATTTTACATTGTTTCTTAAATGATGGAGTTGAGTGTGCATGAAGTCTGTGCATCTGTCTCATACACATTAAGATTCAAGCCTCGATCTCCATCCCGATTCTCAAATAAACACAGGGGCCAAGAGCCAGTCCTAGTGTGCAGAGCTCCAGCCAGATTCTGGACATGGCCCAAGATTGGGTAAATTCTGTACTGCTCCTTTTTTTTTTATCTTGGATGGATTGCAGTGTGCTGGGATTAGGCAACTTTAGGATGTCATGTGAAATGGGAAGCTTAATTCTAAGGACAAACTAGAGAAAGTCTAGATTTCTGGCAGCTCACCCCCAAGCATAAGCTTTAATCTGTTGATCTGCGCCTAAATTGAACACCGCTTAATCCCCTTGCATACACGGCCTTCTATTTCCCTGCAAAGGCTCGTGTGATTTTAAACATCAGACAGCCTTGGTTTTTAAGTAACTGCATTACCTTTTCTTCAATCAGTCTACTTTAAAATTCTTTTTCGTCCTTCCTTTCTTCCTTTTTTCCTCTCTTTCTTATCTACTGTAGTGGATTGAATTATGTCCCCCCCAAAAACTCTCTGAAGCTTGAATTGTGTCACCAAGTTTCATATAGTAGATGCTTAATCCCCACTGTAACTGTTGAGGGTGGGAAGTCCAATTATGGTAATTGAAAGGTGGTTCTGTGAAGAGGTGATTAGATCGTAGGACCATGCTTTAGTGAATGAATTAAAAATGGTGGTCTTGGGCATGGTTTGGAAGACTTTAAAAGGAGAGTGAATGAGGACATTATCCCCTTGCTCTCTCTCTGCTCTCTCTGCTTCCACCATCTGGCAGTGTGAGACCCCCACCAGCAGATGGGCTTTGGACTTCTCAGCCTCAGAAACTATAAGCAATGTTTTTTTTTTTTTTTCTTTATAAATCACTGGTTTCAGGTATTTTGTTACAAGCAACAGAAACAGAAACAGACTAAAACATCTACCCAACATTGTCAATGATGTCAACATTTCCATTTGTAGTTCTGATGATATTGTTTTTTTAAATGTCATGTATTTCCACATGTAACCCCTTTCAGAAAGGAAACTATGTCCTTCAGAAAAATGCTGGAAGCTTATATGCACATGTCATTCTTTCAAAAGCTGCCAAGTCTTTATTTATTTATATAGCAAATACCCACTGAATAGCTGGTATGTCCCAGGCATTGTGCCTTGTTTACACAAAGACAGTTGATATGTAATTCTTGTCCTATGAAAGCTTATAATCTAATGGAGGAGACAACACAAAGAGACAGTGATCACATGATAATGTGGTAATTGTAGGACAGAGGGTGTCCAGAACATTTTTAGGGTACTGGGCAGAGGAAAGACTCAAAGGAAGACTCTTTGTTCTTCCTGATTTAAATGGAAGAATCATGTATTTCCACATGTAACCCCTTTCAGAAAGGAAACTATGTCCTTCAGAAAAATGCTGGAAGCTTATATGCACATGTCATTCTTTCAAAAGCTGCCAAGTCTTTATTTATTTATTCAGCAAATACCCACTGAATAGCTGGTATGTCCCAGGCATTGTGTCTTGTTTACACAAAGACAGTTGATATGTAATTCTTGTCCTATGAAAGCTTACAATCTAATGGAAGAGACAACACAAAGAGACAGTGATCACATGATAATGTGGTAATTGTAGGACAGAGGGTGTCCAGAGCATTTTTAGGGTACTGGGCAGAGGAAAGACTCAAAGGAAGACTCTTTGTTCTTCCTGATTTAAATGGAAGAATAGACTGCAGCCTGCATGTTTCTCCTGGGCACTCTTTCCCTGAAAGTGAAATCCAAATGCCTGCCCTACAACATGAGCTCTTGACCCAAGATTCACAGACTCAAGAGGTATCAGAGAGTTTGTGAACTTCAGGGAAAATTTACAATTATTTTCATTAATCTCTAGTTGAAATTTAGCATGTCCTTTCATCACGACTGTAGCCACAAACCCCAGTGGTATCAGCAGTTCATATGACTTTGTCTCAGTAGGAATCACAGATATTTCCTATCCCGTGACAGTTGTTGTAGAGATCTCAAAACACTACTTATGCTCATAATGACTTCACATGACGGTAGACCTACCACTAGATCTTGTTTTAATGTGATCATAAGATGCACACACAGCACACATTGTTTCCTTGAAATCGTTATCCCAACAAAATTGTTTCTTTAGTAATCTTGTATTTTTATTCATTTAAAAACTACATTCCGAGAAGGATCCACAGGCTCTACTCTATTACTAAAGGGGTCTGTGTTTCCAAAGAAAAGTTCACCGCATTCCATTTGTCCCTGGCTCACTCCCCTCCACCTTCACTGATTTCTTTGAATCCACCCAACATCTTCATGCCTCAGGCCAACACCACGTTTGCAACACCACGTTTGCAACACCACGTTTGCAACACCACATTTGCAACACCACGTTTGCAACACCACATTTGCAACACCACGTTTGCAACACCACATTTGCAGCACCACGTTTGCAGCACCACGTTTGCAACACCACGTTTGCAACACCACATTTGCAGCACCACGTTTGCAACACCACATTTGCAGTACCACGTTTGCAACACCACGTTTGCAACACCACATTTGCAACACCACATTTGCAGTACCACGTTTGCAACACCACGTTTGCAACACCACATTTGCAACACCACGTTTGCAACACCACATTTGCAGCACCACATTTGGAGCACCACGTTTGCAGCACCACATTTGCAGCACCACGTTTGCAACACCACATTTGCAGTACCACGTTTGCAACACCACATTTGCAGTACCACGTTTGCAACACCACGTTGCTCCCTCTACTTAGAAGGCTCTTCCTAAAGTTCTCTGCCCAGCTAGCTTCTTCTTATTCAGATCTCATCTCAAATAGCACCTCTTCACAGGGACCTTTCCCTGTGCCCCCATACAACGTAGACTTGCCCCCCCATTTACTCTTTATCACTTCACCATCTGATTTTTGTATAACATCCATCACTACTTGAAATGTGTCTATGTATTAATCTATTGGCATCACCCCACTGGAGTGGCATCTATATCAGAGCAATGGACTTCAAATGGCTTGTTCTTTTACCTACCCCCAGAGCATTGAACAGTGCTTGGAATGTAGTAGGTGCTTAATAAATGCTCATTGAGCAAAAAGTAATAAATGAGTAAATAATAGGGAGAGTAGAGAGAGGGACATGCCCAATAGCGATCAACTTAGGAGCAAAGGTGCAGAGGTGACAAAGAGCCTGGCCTAGGGGGTGTTTACTGGAAAGTCTGACAGCAGTGTAGGCAGAGTCTATTGGCTTCCTGCCCTCACCTGTCCCCTCAGCATGAACAAACCAAGCTCAATGTGACCTTTTTTTGATAAAAGTAGAATTACAATTGGAAGAATTTATTGATCTTAACAGACAAACCTGAAAAATGCTAATGAGACAGGTTGTTTAGCTATTTCTTATTATTTCACCCAGGACAGATAAGCAGACATTATTTGCATACTGTGCAGTTACAAACTATCAAAAGTCTGGAAATTAATATAGCTGGCAACCGACATCCTTTTCAAAGGTGCCCACAATAAAACTAGACTCCTGAGAGAACTTGTAGCATACAATTTTGGGTGCTCAAAGAGCGTGCTTTATGAGGGATAAAAAAGGTAATGGGTTCATTGCTGCCAGAATGCAGTGTCTTGACACACAGTTTGAGATGTCTAAATCTGACATTTAATAGCTGAGATGATAGTGGCCAAATACTTCTCGAGGTCAAATTCATGCAGAGTTCCCGAAAAGGTGAAAAATCGCTGAGATCTGTAATGACAAAGCTGATGAGAAGATTGATGAAATGGCGATGGCACCAGGACGAGCCTCCAAAATAGCTTGAGAATGATTTATCCCCGTGACAGTAGCGCCAACCGACAGTGGCAGAGGGCTAATTAAATACCAGCTACTGGAAAAATACCATGCATTACTCTTGGCTCTGTCGGCAATTTTGTACTTTTAAGAAGAGGCCAAATTATTTTTCCATAAGTGTTTCTTTTTAGACCTAAATTGTATGCATCCCCACTCCTTTCTTCTGTTCCCTCAATCTCCAGCATGTTTGATTTCCAATCAAAAAGGAGAAGAGGAAGGAAGTGCAGGAGAAGGAATGGAAGGCAAGAGAAAGGACAGGCAATGGGAGAAAGAGGAGATAAGAAGCTCTCAAGTGTCCTCACAGCGTCACATCAGAGAGGCTCGCTTCCATACTTTCCAGTCTTCGGCTAGTTAGGACAATATGACACCTGCCACTTATTATGACCCTATTGTAAGACTGGCATTTTGCTAAGCTTTTTTGTATTTAATAAGAGTTGACATTTGTTATTTACTATGTGCCAGCTATTGTGTTAAGTGAATCCTCTCTACCACCTGATACGGTGGAAAGTTTTTTCTCTGTATTTATCAATAAGGACACTGAGGCAGATAGAATTAAATTCCTGCTTGAAATATTCTTTCTTGTTTTAACAAGTGTGAGAATTTCCATAAAACAATTGTCAAAGAGGCATTTCACATAGAAGCAGTTTATGTAAGAATTATAGTTTGGTAAGAAATACAATAGAAGCAATTTAAGGTAAACCTGTTGAGTAAACAAGCACTGTATTCAAATTAACTCTTAGCCCCAGTTATGAAAGAAAAGCCATGGAGTCTAACTCCAAAGTGAATGAAGTGCTAAGTGACCTCAGTTTGGGCTGGAAGAATGAGGCAGCCTGTACTTAGAGGAGGTTCATCTCCTGCTGTGCTTTTTCTGGCTTGCACTAGGTTGGAGAGAGGCATTCTTGGAGGCAGGGATTAAAGAATGTGGGGGGATGCAGAACAGAAATAAGGTTGATCTTCACTGTCTGAGATGCAGAATCTGAAACACCAGTAGCTGATTGCCGAAGGGCTAACCTGCAGAGGATTTCAAGGCAAAGTCAAGGAGAAGCCTAGTATAGTGTACAGTGCACAGGAGGGCTTAGAAGTGGTGAGTCAGAAAGGAGAATTTTTAATTAATCCCAACAAATGAAATGAGGACTGGAGAAAGCTTATAATAAACAGTAAAATGATTAGTGACATAAGTAGGTGAATGTTTCTTTAAATGGCTTGTCGATAGGAATGATACATTTTATTAGTTAATAAAGATTGCTATTTGGTGGTATAATGAAGGTTTTATATGTAAATCCCAGATTGGTAAAGGAGGAAATAAAGTTTCATCTGGATCTCAGGAGAAGAACCTAACCTGTAATTCTGTAAAGTATTTAGAGTGGGCAAATTTTCACAGGGATTAGGTATGGCACGGAGACCTTCTCCAGCATGTTGGAGCCACACTTTCTGGAGCATGTCAATGTGCTGATGAGCCAACGTTAGTGTAGCAGTAGCTGCATGAGCAGGGTATCCATCCCATCCCCCCTTTTGTCTCTTTTGGCCCCCAGGCTGATAGTGGTAACAATATCTAGCATGACCCTGGAAGCCAGGCACATTAACACAGGCATCATCCCTATTTTTAATTCTTAAGGTGGTCCTGGAGCATTAAGATTTCCCTCTAATAACAAAGACCCACTGCTCCCATGACATTTGATCTTGTGTGAAGATGAGAACAGAGTTGAAAGAGGAAGTGAAAGGTCCCACTGAGCCTGGGGCATTCCAAGTCCCTCTAACTCACTATTGCTAGTCAGGCCAGCACCTGCTACACTGTATACCCTAAAATGACTAAACCCATGTATTTGAAAAAGAAAATCAGGGCTTAGACATTCTCTGATAAGAGTTCTTCACTTCGATTTCTCTGGAAGAATCCCCTGGCCTGTGTCTTAACACCCACACATCCATCTTCCCACTAGTTCTTGATGATGGATTTTGAAGATTTGCCATGGGCTGAACATAGATCTCACCAGAGTTCTTCAGGCTGGAACCAAAGCCCCCAACTTCAGCCAGCATTTCACTATGTTCCTCATCAGACACATTTAACAGCAAGTGGGTGTTGAAACCACAGGGAAAGGACAGCAAGAACAAATATGTAATGAGACATGTTTCCTGGCTGTGTGCTTCATGGATAGGCCTGTGGGTTTTCTCCTAAGTGATATGCCCTAATTGTGTCAGCAGCTTCTCCCAGGAGAGAACTGAGCTGAACGTGATCCATGAACTTGAAGCTCGAGGTGAGGAATTGTGCATCTGCAAGAACAATTATAATTATAATTGAGAGTGGGTCGCTTTTCTTTTCAGTTTGCTTTCTCGTTTCTCAGTGAGCATGGCAGGGATTTCCATGAATAATAAAGACATTCTAGAGATGTAGAATTAGGAACTGGTTGACTGTAGTTAATCGGCATATTATTGTATTCCCATAAATTCTGTCTGGGACTGCTGTGAGTAGATTTAAAGCTGCTAGGAAGAAATAAAATCTACAGCCCTTTACAATGAAGTTGTTTCAAGCTTGAAGCTTTTGTGTTTTAGTGACTTTGAAGCTGGGTAAGTATTAACCTGAGGATTTTATTTTGGAGAATGTTAAAGTAATGGGCATAATAAGAGTACTGGTGGCTATCCATAAACTGCCTTTGGAGCTAGAGGGCATAGCGTTTTCTGAAATTATATAAAAATGAAAATGACAGTATAACACAAATTCACTTTCTGCCACCTCATTGCATCTCCCAAACCATCAAATTTATTGATGATAAAAACTCAACAGTATACATAATTAGGATATGCTAATTGCAGTGTTTTAAAAAAACTAACACAGCTCAAAATAAACAACGTTCTTACTTTACAAACAGTGATAACAATGATTAAATGAGGATATTCTCTGGAGTGTTGTTTACACTGAATTTTAAGTGCAGGTTGAAGGAGCCAAGTCAATTCCTCTGCAACTCAAGAGTGTGGTTTTATCTGGCAATGCCTTTTTGCCACAGGCCCCTCAGCAGTAGAAAGAACATCAGAATAGAGGTCTGTGGCAAGTTGCTTAAGATGTCTGGGTGTTAGTTTGCTCATCTTTGAAGTGGGGAAAATAATGTGTAACTCACAAGGTTGTTGAGATAATTCATGAGCAGGGTCAGGACTAGGGTGAGGCAAGCAGTTGAAGGAAGCAAGCAAGTCTCAGGTGCCAAATCGGTGCTTGCATGGTCTTGAGAGCGAGCACCTCCTTAAATTCTGCATGACAACTGCCTTTCTCACCTCTCTCTAGTCCTAGCACTGTTAAAGCGGAATCCTGTCACAGTGCCTGGATCATATGGAAGATAAAAAAATGTTATTGTGCTGTTGATCCTGTCTGCCTCATGTATATCTTTTGAGAAGTACATAAGAAAGAGTAGGTAAATATGCTTGTGCAGTGTTATACAATGCTAGCTAATCCTAAATCACTGTTGCAGTTATTAGTTGCATTGTTATTATCATTAGCAAAAATATGTGTGTATGTATATTTAAATGTTTATGTATATACAATAGATATTATGGTTTTCTGAATGATTTAAATGAGACAATGTGTATTAAGATGCTGAAAGTAGCCCTTTGAAATAGGATTCGAATGATTCCTAAGCACAGATTATAAGTTTTGTGAAAATAAAAATGGAATTCTCTTGCTTTGTTTAATTTGACTAGAGCCCAGCATCATGAGCAGATAGGCACTTTGCACCAGAAAGTAGGTGGGGTTGGAAAAGTATCAGAACTGAACATTGTTCTAGACCTAGAGAGTGCGGTCTCCCTGCTGGTAACTTGCACTAACTGCTTGCTGGATGAAGAGGTGAAATTTAGACTTTTATAAACTAAACGTGGGGAAGATGCATAAGTAGGCAGTTGAAAGGACTGGCATTCTTACCACCCAGACACCGGTTCATTTGGGCAAGAGGGCTAATAAAATCAGCCATCTATGGGGATCTGTAGCTTGGCCTTAAGCACCCTTGGAAGGAACTCTTAAAGAACTGGCTTACTCCACATAATTTAAAAGCTAAATTTATTCAGAGCAAAGAAAGATTTTTTTGCTGAGAGAAGAACGTTGCTGTGTGTTTCATCACATGAGTCGTGGCAGATAATTTGGGTTGAGTTCAAACACAATGTACTTTTCAAAATGCAAATCTGCAAAGAAAAGCTGAATTGTTAGAGCTGTCTCAGTTTTAGAAATTTTGTGTTGTACCCTGAACTTGCAGTCAAATTCAGAGGCTCAAGAATCCTGTTGGAAGGAACGTGTCTGGGTCGGACAAAGGGCTGGTTTGGGGCAAATTTGGCTGATGTCTTTTTTTCTGCAGGGAGAGTTGTTTTCTCTCTGGGTTTTCTGTGCACCAGCAGGAAAAGAAGCTGTGCACACATGGCATTTGTGTCTTTCACTCCAAAATTCATCTCAGGCTGTTGTGCTGCAGTGTTTAGTGAAACAGGGAGATTTTTTTTTTTTTTTGTCAATATACAATGTAGTTAGTTATTGTGTCCCATCACCAAAACCTCCCTCCCTCCTCCCTCTCCCCCCTCCCACCCAGATGTGTCCCCTCCATTTTCTCGTTGTAAGAGCTTCAAAAAAAAAAAAGTTGAGGTTGTTAAATCTTCCTCTCCCCCCACCCCGGTTTTTTGTTGTTGTTGTTGTTGTTGATGTTGTTGTTGTTGCTGTTTGTTTGTTTTTGTGTGAGTGTGTGTGAGAGTGTGTGTGTGTGTATGTATGTGTGTGAATTGATTCATTCACCTTTAGCTCCCTCCAATAAGTGAAAACACTAATATCCAGAATATATAAAGGAACTCAAACTACTTTACAAGGAAAAATCAAGCAACCTAATTAAAAAATGGGCAAAAGAGCTAAGCAGGCATTTTTCTGAAGAAGATATACAAATGGCCAACAGCATCCGGGAAATGCA
>NW_007727614.1:314428-320400 GCF_000696425.1 Galeopterus variegatus | reverse complement strand
TTTTTTTTTTATTATTATTTTTATTTTGTCAATATACAATGTAGTTGATTATTGTGTCCCATCACCGAAACCTCCTTCCCTCCTCCCTCTCCCCCCTCTCACCCAGGTGTGTCCCCTCCATTTTCTTGTTGTAAGAACTTCAAAAAAAATTGTGGTTGTTATATCTTCCTCTCCCCCCCACCCCGGTTTTTTTTGTTTTGTTGTTGTTGTTGTTGTTTGTTTGTTTTTGTGTGTGTGTGTGTGTGTGTTCTCACCCCAGTTAGGATGGCTAAAATCCAAAAGACGCTGAACGATAAATGCTGGCGTGGTTGCGGAGAAAAAGGAACTCTCATACATTGTTGGTGGGAATGCAAAATGGTGCAACCCCTATGGAAAATGGTTTGGAGGTTCCTCAAACAGCTGAAGATAGAAACGGGGAGATTTTGATGAGTCACTAATAACTGGTTTCCCGTGGCTGCTCATTTAACGCATACAAGCAAACTTAGATCTCTGCTGTGGTTTAAAATTGATTGGAAAGTGAAAACCTCCCCATGTTTCTCTGTTATACTGTGGAAAAGGTTTATCTTTATTCTTTCTCCATAGAGAGGTGGTTTCCATGACTGATGGTCCCTTTAAAGTCTAGAATAATAGCAGCTACCATGTCTTGAGCACGTGTGATGTGCCAGGCCCTATTGCAGGTACTTTATGTCACACCAATCCCATGATCTAGGTGTCATCTTTATCTTCATTTTACAGGTCTTGATAATGAGGCACAGCTAAGTAATGTACTTAAGGTAGTAAACGTCACTTCCGTATACCTTGAAACCTGCAGCCTCAACCTTGACTCACACCATCTTGATACAGTAACTTTCAGATCCTATGTATGTGTACCTATGCATGTTTGCTTTTGAATAACAGTGAAGAGATTCTACCTTGGAAAGAAGGTGTTTATATTAATGTCCTTCATCTCTTTGTTGAGCCTTCAAGGTGGGAACTGAAGAGGCAAAGTCTCTAGCCTTGCCCAGTTCTGAGATTTTTGATGCTTTTGCTTAGAGAAGATTTATAGACCAAGGGTCTCAAACGTCAACACTTGCAGGGGCCAAGGCAGCCACATAAATGAGTAGAGCAGGCTGGATGCTGAGTCCAATGAACTGCTGGTGTCCCTTGTACACACCTCCAGACACTTGTTGCCACAATTAATTTAAAAACTTTAAAAAAATACAGTGGGTTCATGGTCTATTGTACCTAAATAATCTCTGTTCTAGGTGAATGAAGGGTCACCTACAAGAGGTTTTTCTTATTTTTCTTGTAAGGAGGAAGGGGAGCTATAACCTATGGGAAATCCCAGGGCTGGGGGATTGTATTTAAAAAGGGTGTATTTATTGCCTAGTGTACAGTTATAGCCCTGAATGCTTTCTACTCAAGATGGATTATCTTTGTGTACTATGTAGTACACTAGGCACTAGCTACATGTAGTTATTTAAATTAAAATTAAAGTTAAATAAAATTAAAAGTTCACTTACTTTACCAACCACACTTTAAGTACTGAATAACCACGTATGGCTAGCAACTATCATATTGGACAGAGCAAAGCAGAACATTTCCATCACTGCCAGAAGTTATATTAAACAGTCTAACTCTAGATTCTTAGACTCTGGCATCCTAGGCTATCTCGTAACTCAGTGATGTAAGAGGATGCTCACATGATGAGACTTAAGGAAAACTGAATTGCCTGCTTTTCCAGAAATTTCTTTCCAGACCCATTTGCCTATGTGGTTGAGATTCCTGCCATAGGCATTCTGGTTGGAATGGTAGTACAATGATTTTCCTGGGAGGGAGTGCTAACCAGTGCCCTTGAGTTGTTTTAGTGATCCTTGCATTAAAATCACCTGAGGATATATTTAAAATTCCAAGTATTTGGGATTCACTCCATGTCTACTTTACCAGTACCTTAGGGACTTGGGTCCAGGCATGTCTGGTTCTCAGGATGTCCCTCAATGATCCTGATGGAAGCCTCTGATTGCGTACCGCTCCATTAGTACAGAACAAGTTTCCCAGGCTATTCAGCCTTGGGACTACTCAAAGGCCTGAGTCATAATCAAATAGTATCTTGGCTAAAGCCTGCCTGTATTTCTTCAGATTTCTGTATGACTAAATTCCTTGGTGACCATTTATGTTGTTAACCTGGTAGAGCAAATTCCAGGAAATCAAAGAAACTTCAGACTATTAACCCACCCCAATAAAAGGGGAGAGCATTTCTTTCAAGACTGACAGATCTTTCATTCACACATCAATGGCCAGGCCTCCTACTGGTTCACACCTCTTTGGAGAGCCCCCAAAGTTAACTCGCCCCTTTGAATTTATAATGCCTTTGGGACACACTTTCCTTTATGCTGCCACAGCAAGTATCAAATTGGAGATAGCCGTTAGTGTGGCACAACTGGGGATGGCTCTACCTCTAACCATGGACCACACTATGTACTTCCTAGTCCCTCCCAGGAGGCCACAGAGCCTTTAAAAATGGGGCCCTTGGAGACTTCTTTGATCTTCCAAGATGCTGGACTACATTAGCATGGACTGAGTATTAGATGGTTTTGCTATTACCCTGCACAGAGGGAAGAGGACATGGATTAGATAGAGAGACCCCATATAAGGACAGAGTCAGGTGGATACTTTGGACAATGAGAAGGACCAGGCAGCAGTAGGTAGGGGGAAGCTAGGGATGAAAGCTGGTGAGTGCTACTGTGAGCATTCTTGGGACTGACTCTTAACAACTAGGCCTGTCGCACCAGAGAGGAGACATGTGTAGGCCTCATCATGATCACACAATGACTGACAGCCCCTATGAAGTTGCATCATTTTCCTGAAAAGGCTACTCAAAGAAGGTCCACAACACTTTTCCATCAGTAGTTTTCACTTAACACAGTGTCTCCCATACTTTGTTGAACACTAGGAAAACCTTTGAGAACTTTAAAAATTCCATATGCTCAGGCTGTCGTACCAATTAAATCAGATTGTTTGGGGTAGGAGCCAGGTGTCGGTCATTTTATAGATCCCAGGTAATTCTAAAGTGCAGCAAAGTTTGAGAGCCTGATTTAACATAAAAAGCATCACTAGAGAGTGACTGCTGTTTGGGTGTAATTGGTCATGAGGGTTTAAAGATGTAATGTAGGTGTTTCCAAACATGTATGGATGAGAATCCCCTGGAGAGCTTGCTAAGCAAACAGACCTCGTCCCAGAGACCTTAATTCAGACAATAGGAACAGAGCCTTGGACCAGTGTGTTTAACATGCTCCTCAGATGATTCCTGTGCTGCCTGAAGTCTGGGAACCATTGACCCAAAGTACATAAAAGCATCCAGAATGAAGTAGCTGTTATTTTCTTTCCTGCCCCTTCAGTTCTTATGAATGTACTTTCCTTTCCATCTGACCAGGGGTTAACTGTCTCTGAGACAGCATTATCTGGTCATAGAGAGAATGTATAAAATAATCAGCCATCTCAGAAGCCTGTGGATTTGGTATCCAGAGCCATTCTTCCACTAATGTCCTGTACATCTCAGAGGTTCCATTTGAGTTCCATTTGCCCACAGGCTTCCTGGCACTTTGGTACTTCAAAGAGTGAACGAAACTTGGCTCTTGCATATTGTATAAGTTATATCATGGCCACATGACGTGACATTTCCCCATTCCTGTCTTGAACTCTGGCTTATTTCCTCATCCTCTGGCTTTCCTCAACTGTATTCATCAATATAAGATCAAGTTACTATGCCCCAATTTTATACCATCTCTCAGAACTGTGAGCACACCTTGCTCAAAACTCTAGGAAATAAGTCTGGTCTCAAATACATTCCTGAATGATTTTCTCCCTGTAAGTGTCTCTGGTCAGCTGTTCCTCTTTTGCTCCTGGACAACTGGATTGGACCTCTCTCTTTGCTCTTAAGTGTCCATCATGGTACTTCCAGATATTGGTTATTAGCTACTGTCATTGCCTCGGTGACTAGAGCTTGTTTGCTTTGCCTAGGTCTCTCTATTAGCCCCCAAATCCTCTTTTGCTCCTGGACAACTGGATTGGACCTCTCTCTTTGCTCTTAAGTGTCCATCATGGCACTTCCAGATATTGGTTATTAGCTACTGTCATTGCCTCGGTGACTAGAGCTTGTTTGCTTTGCCTAGGTCTCTCTATTAGCCCCCAAATATCTCGGTGTTAGGCTATTGCCACGTGCTTTACTGTCGGCTCATAAAGATGACATATTTGGTCACTACGGAAAAGGGAAGCCCTGTTACTGTGATAAATAGTCTGAAGATAAGTGAAAGATTCAATTTTATATTCAATTGGGAAGTGAATATCTATTCTCCACTGGAGTCCCAGTAAGAGCCAGAAGGACAGGGATCATATGCTCACCATTTTATCTCGAAGACCCTGCAGAGTTACTGGCACAGAGTGAGCAGCCACAACTATTAAATGAGCTTAGGCCCTGGGTAGAATAATCTTCCTTTACAATAGTGTCCAGTGTGGGCAAAACACCATTCCCAAAAGAAAAAATGGCATAGCTCAAAGAAGTAGTTTCAATTATCTGCAGGCTTATAAGGTGCCATGGTGAAATTCAGAACCACATGGTCTCCATTCCTTTTATAGTAATGCACCCAAAGCAATCGAATGCAAAACTGTCAACATGAATAAGGCCAACCCAACTTGTATTTCTTAATGCTCCCAGAATTAAGGTGTTCTTGTCACTATCAACCCTAACTAACCAGTGAAAAACTTCATGTAAAAACGTTCTGGCAGGTAGAGAATTATTTTGAGGTCATAGGAAAAGGCAGTTTGTAGTCTCTCTATTAGCCCCCAAATATCTCGGTGTTAGGCTATTGCCACGTGCTTTACTGTCGGCTCATAAAGATGACATATTTGGTCACTACGGAAAAGGGAAGCCCTGTTACTGTGATAAATAGTCTGAAGATAAGTGAAAGATTCAATTTTATATTCAATTGGGAAGTGAATATCTATTCTCCACTGGAGTCCCAGTAAGAGCCAGAAGGACAGGGATCATATGCTCACCATTTTATCTCGAAGACCCTGCAGAGTTACTGGCACAGAGTGAGCAGCCACAACTATTAAATGAGCTTAGGCCCTGGGTAGAATAATCTTCCTTTACAATAGTGTCCAGTGTGGGCAAAACACCATTCCCAAAAGAAAAAATGGCATAGCTCAAAGAAGTAGTTTCAATTATCTGCAGGCTTATAAGGTGCCATGGTGAAATTCAGAACCACATGGTCTCCATTCCTTTTATAGTAATGCACCCAAAGCAATCGAATGCAAAACTGTCAACATGAATAAGGCCAACCCAACTTGTATTTCTTAATGCTCCCAGAATTAAGGTGTTCTTGTCACTATCAACCCTAACTAACCAGTGAAAAACTTCATATAAAAACGTTCTGGCAGGTAGAGAGTTATTTTGAGGTCATAGGAAAAGGCAGTTTGTGTAGGCTAATTATCCTTTTATTGACCTTATTTGCATTATAGTCATTTAACCCCTCTTTGTATAAACTTAAATCTCCCTTACTCACACAGGAATTCAGCCAGCTGGATACTCCTTACAGGGTGATTGGGTGTACTCAGAGGTCTCGAGTCAACATCTGGTTGCCATGGATAAGCATCACACTCAACCTAGAAAGCTAAATATTTGTGGGACAAATTAATGAGTGATGATTACAAGTAAAACTAGGGACTGATAAAGAAAAATATTTTTTTCTTTAGATATTCAAAAAGGGAAATGTATTTTTTTTTTCCAACAAAGGAAGGATGTATAGTAATACTATAAGCTCCACAAAGATAAGGACTATGGTTTTGGGAACTGCCCTTAGAACGTCTGTCCTTCATAGCAATCTAGTAAGATTTCTTTAAAAAGCATATCAGGGGGCCGGCCCGGTGGCGCACTGGAGAGTGCGCCGCTTGGGAGCGCGGCGGCGCTCCCGCTGAGGGTTTGGATCCCATGT
>NW_007727614.1:268662-314014 GCF_000696425.1 Galeopterus variegatus | reverse complement strand
GCAACACTGAGGGTTGCGATCCGTTGCCGGTCCCCGGTATGGGCGCGACACCGAGGGTTGCGATCCCGTTACCGGTCAGTAAAAAAGACAAAAAGGAAAAAAAAGAAAAGCATATCAGACTCTGTGGTAGATACCAAACAGGTTGTATTTGTCAGTCCCTGACCATAAGCTAGACTAAAAAAAGTTAGTTGGACCCCAAAATATCTGATCTTGTGAAGTCATTAGATGGCAGTGACAAAATGGTATATAATTTGACATCACCAAAAATAGTACATGTATGACATAAATCTTCTAGAGATTTGGAGAGAGGAAGAAGAGAAAATTTGGGGCTTAACTGATTAGGAAAGGCTTTATGGAGAAGGTGACAAAAATGAACACAATGAAAATGTGAATAGATGAGAGTAGAAGGGAGTTCACTGAAGGTGGGGTGGAGAGAGGAAGGAGACGAATATGGTTAGCAGAGAAGCAAGAGTGAGTGTGTATGTTTACAGAACAGTAACAATTCTCACTGGACTGTTTTTCGCTGAGAAAGGGTGAGTCAACTGCATTCAACAAATTGTATATGAAGATACAGAAATTGTATCTACTAAATTGATTTAGTCAGGAAAAAGACACATAGTCAGATGTTAGTAAAACGTATTGGAAATACCAGATTTTTTTTTGATTGGCAAGGATGGCTTGGTTGTTTGATCTGACTTTTAAAGAAGAATGCGCTTGTCCACCTTGAGAGTGACCTTCCCAGATAGCAAATAGAAGATAATCACTGTTTAGTCAAGGAAACATGGGCATCCCCCAAGAAATCAATATTGCATAGGCACAGTTCACTTTAACCTGTTTGTTTCAGAATTTTACTAGTAAGTATCCTATACCACATATTGGAAATCAGACAGAGATATGACCATTTTGGAAACAGTTGTGGTGGGAGAATGCCAAAATGTTACGGAAAGTAAAATCTTGAAGCGAGGACAAGAAAAGCTCACTATCTCAGTTTTCCCCACCCCCTTGTCTGAGCTTGCAGCTCCAAGCTGTTAAGGGCTGTACCAGAAATTGCCTGTGTTCCCCAGAGAAAATGAAACAAGCCCACTAGATATCAGTAAATATTTCTAAGTATTTTGGTTTTCTTGTGTCTTAAGTGTGAATTTTGAGTAAAATTTTGTTCAAGAAAAAGTCTCCTCACTTTGTTTTTCTACAGTAATATCACCAAAGCTTAGTTAATGGTATTCAATTATTTGTTCTACTCAACAACATAATGCAATCCTATGAAATAAAAAATTCTCTGAAAGGAAACTTCATTTTGCACAGCTTTACAAACCAGCATTGTTGATTGTTTGATGGAGAAAATGATTTAAAAATCAAATAAGAGAAGGTCTATACTACATTCACTATTTAACAGCCAATGGATTCAGCTGAATCTGTTTCCACTGCCATGCCCCTAAGTCAGACCCCTTCCCAGATTCCTGAGTTGTGCAGCTGTTTTTCTACCAGTATCATGTACCCAGCACCAGCCTGTGGACCCTCAGTTGCCCATCCTGATCTCTGAGTTTCATCAGCATATGGCTTCAAAATTGTGTAAGGATCATTACCAGCATCCACATTGCTTCCTTGGAGTCCATTCAAATTGTTTAGCAAATTTCTCTCCAGTGTTTTTCCAAAAGGCAAAAGCCAGGCACCTCACATTTGGCACATGGGAGACCAGGAAAGGGCCAGCTGGCAGCTGCTCTGGACCCCTGTATTTTCCGAATTCCTTTTCCTTCTCCACCTCCGTACCTTCTGCCATTTTCTCTATTTTCTCCATCATAGTTTTCAACACTTGACAAACTGTATCCTTTAGACATTTAGTTTGTTTGTTGCCTGTCTATTCACACTAGAAAGTATGATGAGGACAAAGATTTTTGATGGTCTTGTTCGCTTCTGTATCCCTAGTACCTAGAATAGTGTCTGGCACACAGTAAGTGTTAGGTACAATTTGTAAAATAAATAATGCAGAGCAATGACCTCAACCAGGGGCAACTTTGCGCTCCAGGGGCATTTGGTGATGTCTGGAGACATTTTTATTGTGAGGGCCAGGGGGTTAGGTAGTGCTACCAGCATCCTATAATGCACAGGACAGCCCCACATGACAAAGAGTTATCTGGCCCCAAACATCAGTAGAGCTTAGACTGGGAAACCCTGACGTGGAGCACACAGTCCTCCGGGTTGTGCCAGGAACCTTGTCAGCCATCTCTCTGGAGGCTGCCTCTGTACATCTCCTGGATTGCAGCTCTCTCTGTCTCATCTACTGACCACTCATTTCTGTTTGCATTTTGTCATCCAGAAATTGAAATCTCTCATTTGTTCCTTCACAGTTATGGGTTTATTCCCTTTTGCAATCCCTCACCACCATTTTAATGTGATTTCCTGAAAAAGAGGAGGCAAATGTCTACCCTCGGTGGCCGTCTTGGACTCAAAACTCTATCATCCTTATCTCGTTGGTGTCAGTGACTCCAGCCAATACAGCATTCTCTCTTCTCTGAATTCTTAGAGCATTTAGCATCAGTTTTGGCCATTTGGGTAATGTATTAGATAAAGTTGCTGCTCTAACAAAGAGATGTCCAAAATAACTATAGCTTTAAGAAAATGGAAGTTTATTTCCCTCCAATGTAACATTCTCAAGTTGGGAGGTCAAAGTCAGTAGGAGGATGCCTCTGCTCCATGTGATTATTCAGAGATCCAGGCTCCTTCCACCTTGTTACTCTGCCATTCTCAGGCCATTGTTCTCAACCAAAAGGGAGAAAAGCTGGAAGGAGACATATCTCTTTCCAAGCTTGAGAGAAAGAGAAATAGAGGAATCCTATGTAGCATTTTTCTTTTTAAACATGTGGTCTGTGGCATGTGTGTGTGCACATATTTGTGCATGTGTGTGTGTAAAGTATTAACAGTACTTATTTCTGAAAGGTAGGATTACAGGTGATTTTTAATTTTCATCATTTTGTTCCTCTATATCTTTCCAATTTTTTTACATTGAGCATATCCTACATATACTTGTGGGCCACCTTAGACATTCTTAAAACTATCTGTTAAAACTTACTGTTATATTGAGCCTATGTGCAAAGATCATCCAAGAAGGATAAAGAATTATCAAGTGGAAGATAAGTGATATTTCTTTCAGACAACAAAGAATTCAAATAACTGTAAATATAAGCCAAAAAATTCTTAAAAGCCATGTTTGGGACTTTAAGTGAATTGCAAAAAAAATTATCTTAAAATATATCTTTAAATTGTAATACTTATGTCTATATTTCATTATCTCTCAGAAAATAAACTAATCAGGTGTTTGAAATAGTAGAATTAAAACTCCTTATCTGACTGATCTCTGCCCACTCTCCCACCTCTTATTTTGACATTTAACAAATGAAAGTTAGGTTTAGAAGCTGGGAGAAAAAAAGAGAAAATACAATGGAAAGTGGGCAGAACATCATGGAAGGGGGACAGGGAGATCAAGGCAAGAGTGTCTTTAGAGAGGTGATGAAGAGCCGTGACCATGGCATTCGTCAGCAGGTGGAGGGAACTCATGTGAGGATGTGGGAAACTTACCAGTAAATAAATGAAAGGGAAACAGTAAACAAGGCTTATTTTGATGAGGAAAAAATAAGTTGAAGTAACTGATAGTAAACCTGAGTTAACTGGCACTAAAAAGTTTTATTCTTTACCTTTTGTTGCCATATTTTAGCCCTTTCTTGACCATGTGTAAAGTCAGCTGCTGTTCCTATACTTCCCTTGGCAAACTGGAAAGTGGGAGGTGAGGCTCCAGGTGGGGAGACAGAAGCTCATCCCAGGAGGACAGCTGAGATCTATTTGATGAAGAGGCCAGAAAGTGAACATATTACAAATAAATGCCTAGACTGATACTGCAAGCATAGGATAGTTTTCAAAGATTTCTTTATGTGAAATGTCATAATTCTAAGACTACTGCAGCATGATTATTGAGAAACATAGTGTATACATTTTTATAAGCTGCTTTTTTCTTACTAAAATATGCATATTTTTACTTTCGATATACATGTGTAGATTTCTCATTTTTCATGATTATATAGTATTCCATTGAATGAAAGTTCCAGTGAATATACTCCTGACAAGATTAGCCGGGTTGGCTATCAGGATGTATATTTATTGAATAAAACACATTTGGCATATGCATCAGTTTACTTAGTCTTTATCCTTAGATACCTCTTAATAAAGCAAAATCTAATAAAAGTAACTTTGTTTTGTTTTATGCAGATTGCTAAAGAAGTTGTTCATCAATGATAATTGATCAATGATAAAATGATTAAAACTCATTTTAAATGCTAAGAGTCAAAAATAGGGCAAGTGTTATTATTGCTATTTATTCACAAAAGTAGCAAAGAGATGTTAAAATGAAACCAATAAATGCATTGTTAACTATATACAGATATAATTAGGAAAATAATTTTAATGTTTTGAATAAGAAAACTAGAATATGACACATTCTAAATCTCATTATATTTTACTATTCCCCAAACTATTTTAAGATTATATAGCTGTTAATTCTTTTTCCCTTTATTAACATTTTTTCTCCCCAAACTTGTTATCAAAACCTTTAAACATAGAGAGAAGTTGAAAAAACAGAACAATGAACACCTGTATAACCTCTAAGATTCAACACCTATTATGAGAATAAAAACATCTTTGCTGTATGAATATATAAATGGCTAAAATAGATAAAAAAGAAACAAAGTCAATATAAACATGCTTTTATTTCTGCAATATATTATTGATGTTAGATTTATATGTTGTAATATCTTTGAAGAACCACAGTAAAATCTAGATTGGAGAAATATTGACTCACAGACCGAGATCTGAGTAACCAACACACACTTTTTGTTACTACTCTTTCTCCTTTCTCTTTTTTCTTTCCTTTCAAGTGTCCTTCTTTATCTTTCTGTCTGCCACATGAATAAAATATAGCAATATAATTATTCAACAAAGAAATATCAATTTAAGTGAATATTGGTTACATGCAAAAAAATCGATTAATTGTGTTCTATAATAGTGCATTGTCTTTGTGGCTGGTTTGTCTTGTGTTATGTGGAGTGTGTTTTGTGAATACCTAAATAAAACCCATGTGTTCTTTGCAAATTACTCTTTCATTGTATTTCTTGAAAATGTATCACTACAACTGCTCTTCATTGAATGTTGAATGCTTTTTTTCTTCTTGTAGTAGACTCGAGTAAATTTAGTTCTGCATGGTAAGAACTCAGCATATTAGTAAGTTAACATAAACTTACCAGTAAGTGACATTTTAATTAAACATTTAAACTGGGCAGGTCTAGGGTTGCCAGATAAAGTGCAGGATGCTCAGTTAAATTTGAATTTCAGATGTACAACGGATAATTACTTTAATATAACTATGTCCTAAATATTGCCTGGGACATAATTATACTGAAATAATTATTTGCTGTTCACCTGAAATTCAGATTTAACTGGATACCCTATATTTTTCTTTGCTAAATCTCTCAACTCTAGCAGAACATGACTTGTAAAATATTTAGTTGTCTAGTTTTTCGGTATATTATTTTCTGTGTGTATTTTTATTGTATGTCAGCCTCATGATTAAGACAAAATATTTTGCAAGTTTTACCTACCTGTTTGATATGTTAGAAACAAACAAACAAACTCAGAATCCATCACTGAGGAAAATAGAAAAATGAGGTTTTGAAAATGAATCAACTATATACAATATTTTTATTTTATTTTTTACTCCCTGATTAGAACATTTCTCCTAAGTACAAAAGTAATACATACTCAATTAAAAAACTAAACAAATCAACCAAGAGAAAATAAACAAAACATAAGCACACTTAAAAAACACTGAAAGCAACAAGTAAACACTAAATGTATAGCCTACCAGAGTCAGCCTCTGTCCTGGAAAAAACACGGGCCTGGGTTTTGGGAAATCTTACTTCTAGTCCTGGTGTTGTCCTTATCAGCTCTATGACCTGAGAAAGTATCTTAACTCCTCCTAGGATTCCCAGTTCTTATCTGTCAATTAAAGGATTAAAAGATTGGTGTCTAAGGTAATTTCCAGACCTGAGGTTATAGTAGCTTATGATTTCAGCTTCAAGTGCTTGGACAATAATTATGTATCTACAGTAGTCATGCACCCTGTACTTGCTTAGTTAAATTTTGTTTTCTAAACTGCACTATTTCTACGTCTTTATTCATATGGATTTAGTTTTCACTTTTTAACGAGTGTAATGATGTCATTTATGCAAATCAATAATTCAAAATTAAATCCAAAGGAAATCTCTTATGAATATTCACATTAAGATGCTGGATATGCCCTTTAAATGAAGTCAGAATTTCTCCCTAAGGATTTTGAGGCTCATTGTAAAAGTTTAATGGTAGAATAAAATGGTATTTTCCTTGGGAACAGCAATTTTAGTGACCCAATTGTAGAGTACTCTTTTTAAGAGAATTGCACAAGGTAAAAAGAAATGTACATAGATCATGATAATTTTAGGCATTAGGACAGTGCTACCTACATAAGACAGATGCTTTCTACTGTAATATATAAACACATGTTTTAGGCACATGTAATTTTTTCCCATTTGTATTACTGGAGTACACTAAGTGCAGTTTAATACTTTAGAGTTATTTAAGAAGAAAAAAAAAAAAACCTTAGAGATAATCCATTTTACTTCTGTCTCTCTCTCTCCCTCTCTTTTTTAAAAGAAGAAACTCAGTCTTGCCACAGCTAGATGACTGCCATAGGGGAAACTAGTTAGGTAAGAAAAGGGGACATGGAGTAGATGTTGTGTCGCAGCCACTCTGTGGGTTAGGTCAGCAGTGGAATTTCTGCTGTCTAAGGGGATTGGAGGTGACAGTGTGGTTGTGGGGTGAGGGAGGAGACATGGCCGTGATGGGGATGAGGGGTAGGATGGAGTAGAAGACTTGTCTGGAAGCTGCACTTGCATTTCAAATTCACTATTTCTACTTAAATTGTTTCATTATGGTGCCTTGATGGGAGAATCATGGCAGCGAGGAAGAGCTGGTGGAAATTATGGAGGGTCTAAATCCTCTCCAGGCCACTTCTTGGTTCTGTCACTGCCTCTGAGGTGGAAGGCATTTTTTTTTTTTTTTTCCCAGTTGTGCAGATGATAATCCTGAGAGGAAAAAGCATTTCGTTGACTTGACAAGGGCTACAGAAAAATGGTCAGGATGCAAACTCAAGTCTATCAAACCAGAAAATCTATATGCATGATTCATTACACCATGCCGATGGAATAAACATGACCTCAACAACTTTGAAGCTTTTGCGGGGATGAGACACTGAGCTTCAGGACCATATGTGACTGTGTTTGCTGCTACTCTTCCAAACAGAGTAACCAAAATGAATTTTTTTAAAATCACTTTGAAAAATGATATATCTCTATGTACAAACTAATTGAGAAAAGAAAATAAAACATGATTAAAATAAAAAATAGTGTGTTACATTAAAGTTATTCATTTTAAAATACCCAGATTGACCCAATTCCATCGATTGGTTTTAAGATAGCACGATGTTTTTCTCATGAGAAAAGCTTTTCTACATAGACACATCCATTCTCTCTCCCTTACAGACTTCTTTCTTGCCTGAACAAAAGTAATACATGCCCTTTTTTTTTAAACTTAGAAGTTTTCATAATCACAGGGAGTCTCAAAAGCGTGTAATAGAGTAGTAGATGTGAAGGCTGATATATGTGAACTGGTTTCAACCACATAATCAGTTCAACCCCCAATATGCAAATGTCATAACCAGTAACACAGTTTTTAGTGAATCAAATAGATTCGATGTCAGTCCTGGCTACCGAGACAGTGGAAGAGCACACAAGGCCAGGCACAGGAGTTCAGAATGTGATATATCCTCAGCTCCATTGCTAACAACCTGTGCTTTAAGTATCTTGCCAACTCTAACTTCTACTCTAAATTCTAAATTCCTGCCAACTCTAAATTCAACTTCAAAATTCAGCTGTAAATTCAGTTTCGAATTAGAATTAGAAAATTCTAATTCTTTGAGTGGTTTTATAAAATCAGATATTTCCATCCCGAAATTTTGAATAATACATGCTTCCTCTAGCTCCTAGTTACAATGTAAAGCACCTTATTCTTCACCAGTGATTCTCAAACTGTGGTCCCCAGAGTAGCAGCAGCAGCAGCAGCAGCACTTGGGAACTTGTTAGAAATGCAAATTCTCAGACGGGCTTACCTTAAACTTGCTGAATGAGAAACTCTGGGGACAGGCCCAGCAACTTGTGTTTTAACAAACGTTCCCGGTGATTGGGAACCACTGTTTTACACTATGATGTTAAAGAAGTGTTTCAAAGAACAGGGTAATTCCCAGGATATTGGACTGAGACCTTCACACTTCAGTGTTTGCGTTGACTGCATCCACAAGGAACCCTTAAACAGAAGAGAGTGAGCCATAATGGATGATTCCAGAGCAAATGAGCAGGCCGGTCATCCTTCCATTCCCTGGTAGAACACTTTCCAATCGTGTGCCTCCTGCATCGGAGTTTCCATCTTCTCCAGTCTATTTCCAGAACTAGTGTTTATCTAAGAATTTCAAGTAAGTTTATGTTGGGTAATTATGGATGAGAAATAAATTGGCAATTAGAAAATAAGAAAAACATCCCCTCAAAAAGCCTATTGTCAAATAGCTGAAAATTTTTCTGGGTGCAACACCTCAATAAGAAAGACATGAGAGGATGCTTCCAGAAGAGTAGGAGCAACGAGACTAAAATTGAAGCAGCAATTTGAGGTGTCACAGTGGATGCCAAAGGTCATGGTGTTTTATTTATTACTTCAATTATAAGAACAGTAAAACTGCAACAGGCAGCAGTGTCCATGCGGGTTTGCCAGCCTTTCATATGATACTGCTCCCCTCATCAGCACTTCTGATTTCCAGAGGCTTGAGTTTAATTAACGAGCAGCCTCAGCAAGTACACAGATTAATATATCTGCCCACAACAGAACAGTTTTTGAGCTGGCAGTTGTTGATAAAAAGGTGGCAAACTGGTTTTGTTCTTTACTGGAAGGCTTGCAAGTGGCGATGATGCAGTTCGTTTTATCACTTCCACATGGGTTGTCTTTCTGGTGCTAATGAAGAGGTTGGGGGACCACAATCATTTCTCAGCTCCCCAAACAAAGGAAGGTGGATTTCATTATTCTAAGGGCCCCAGAGGTTGGACATCTTCAGAAACCTTCAAGAAAGAAGGAAGCTGCATGTTAAAAGGCCTCAGTGTTGATTAAAAAGTAAGAAACAAAGCCAGAGTGCTCTTGCATTTATGACATGTATTAATTGTGCTGCTATCTTTGGCTTGCAGAATAGGATGTTATAAAGAAAGCAATGACCGTTCTGGCATGTTGAAAATGCCCATTATTTATATGGATTAAGAAACAAAAGTGAAGTCACCAAGCAATGAGTTATGCCAATCAAAAATTTTGTTGATGGAATAAAGTTTATCTTTTATTTGTACTCCAACAATTTTTGAATAATACTTTCTACTGCTGCTCCTGGGTGCCTCTCTGGTGTTTTTTAATAGTTTTTCCCATCCTAATATATGCCTCTCTATTTTTAGTGTTTTTTTTACAGAATTTGCTAAAAAGAGGGCCAGCCCCATGGCTCACTTGGGAGAGTGCGGTGCTGGTAGCGCCGAGGCCGCGGGTTCGGATCCCATATAGGGATGGCTGGTGTGCTCACTGGCTGAGCGTGGTGCAGACCACACCGTGCCGAGGGTTGCGATCCCATTACTGGTCAAAAAAAGAGAGAATTTGCTAAAAAGAAACCAGTGGAAGTGACTATGTCACCTCTGGTTTATAATGCTTCACTGGATTCCTCTTAGCATGGTCAGCAGAGTGCATAATGTTGCTACTGCCTATCCCTGCAACCTCGGCACACACTGTTCACCCCTTGCCCTCCGAGTCTGAACCCATTGCCTTCCTGCCGGATGCCCAAAGGCCTCAAGCTTCTTTCCACTCATACCTTCACATGTGTTGCTCGCTCACAGGAACAGTCCTTTCACTTTGCCTGGGAAAACTCCCTCATCCTTCTTACCATAGCTCTTATAACTCTTATTCTGGAAAGCCCACCCCTGACTCCTGAGCTGGATCATGACCCCAGTCATATGCTTTCAAAGCTCTTCCAGTTCTGCCTTAGAACTTAATTATTTGATTAATGCCTGTCTTCCAATATCGAGGCCATTCTTTGTCCATCAGTGTATCCTCAGCACTTACAGAGTGCCTGCCTGGCTTATCGTGGGCAATCATAGCCGTCGATTGTTTTGAGCAGGGAATGATATGATTGTATATATTTTAGAGAAATAACCCTTGTAGTAAGTTTGGAGGTCAAACTGGAGAGTGGAACGATTAATAATAGGGAGTTCTTGTACGGAACAGTTGTCCAGGAAGGAAAAAAAAAAAAAAAAAACTACCTAAACCATCAATTTTATCATCCATTTACGCACTTGCCAAACGTTTGAGTGCCTACAATGTACCATCAGATGCTATGCTGAGTGCTGAGGCAATAGAAGACTGTATTTGGAAAATGGAAAGGAAGGGATGGATCCAAAGGCACTTTAGAGGTAGAACCGGACCCACTGAGCAATTTTGTAAGAGACATGAGAAGGAATTCAAGAGGAATATAAGATTTCAGCTCAGTGATTATAAATAGAGGGTGATTTTATTAACCCCATTTTAGGACTTCAGGAAAAATAACAAGTCAGAACAAAAAGTAGAGAGCTCAATTTGGAACATGTTGAGTTTGAGAAGCTTGTTAGATTTCAGGTGGGTCAACTGATTCAGACACAGTTGTTGAAATGAAGCATCATTGTTCAGTGCAGAGCTTCCATTTGATTTCGAATGTTGGGCTATAGAAACTGGGAAGAGAGCAAGGCCCATTAAAAAATATAAACATTTAGTTTTTTAGAAAAACTAATGCTTTCTTTGGCCTTTAGCATGTGCGTATTTTGAATTAGAGTGAGTAAAAACAATTGATATTTTTGTAAAGAAATGCTGAAGAAATACATTTCATGGATATATAGTTTGAATATAAGGAAAACAGGATAGTTATAAATAGGAACATAAATGTAGTCTTCTTATCAAATGGCAATGGATTAAATTGATATTTGTTACTCTACTGCTTCTTTTGGAGCTAATTATAATTATAATGTATTCTAGGGCATACACTTATAATTGTATTGGCATACATATATAATATGTTTATATTATATAAAGTACAAATTATAAAAATATATTAAATGAAAATATAAATTACATAAAATGTACTTTTATCACTTAAATTACATAATAGAACAGTTTATTCTATTTCTTCATTTTTTTTTCTTGACAGAATGTATACTGCTTGCATTTATCCCTTTTAGGCAATGCTTAGGAATGCATGTAACCAACAAATACAGTGATAAATATGTCTTTTGCAGCAAGCTTCAAAATCTCAAGAGATCTAGAAGAGGCGTAAAACTCTAACTGGATAAATCCATGGTATGTTGTGTGAACCAAAAGCTTTTCTCTAAAATGAGAAATTCAAATCAGTGACAAGGAGGAGCATGTGGGGCTCAGACTGACTGTAGGAAGACACAGGTGTGCTTCAGCACCACAAATGCGCACAGAATTATCTAAGAACACTTTGCCTTGCCAACTGTTTAATATCACGTGAAACGTGGGCCAAGCCTGCAGCAGTAGTGAAACATACCAACTCCAGAATTGCTTTTCTGGTGTATATTCCAGCAATTGCATTTGTTTTTCATTCAATAAGTTATTATTTCAATACTGAAGTAGAATTTAATAAACTAAGGTTTGATAAGAGAGATTTTTAGTGACTTGGTTAAACTGAGCTCTTTTTCTTTTTCCCCTGGTTTTCCATGATATTAATGGCTTATAATTTGACCCAGAAGAAATTCTGACTTTACACATTCACTCAATAAACACCTATTTAGAAACTACTTGATGGTGAGCACTGTGTTCAATTTTAGGTAGGAGGGAGAAAGTTATGATAGAGAATTCCACATGTAGGGTCTAGGGAAGGATATGTACAGATATCTATCGGAGTAACAGAGCACATGGGTGCTCAGAAATGGCAAAGAGCTCAGCATGGCTGGAGGCGTGAGCTGGAATATTGCTGGCATGTGGGGGAATGGTTGCATAACTGGTCAGGACCAAACCATGACTGGCCTTGAATGACAATCTAAAGAGTTAAGATTTCCAAAGGTCACTAGGATATGTATCCTATCATGGGCAGGGGTTGTCACTAAAAGAATGACAAGACAAGATTTGAAGTTTAGAAAGATAACCCAGCCACGGTGCGGAGGATGGTTTGTGGGGTGAAATAAGGAAACAGAAGAGAAGTCAGGGTTGCCAACTAAGAGACTCTTGTAGCAATTCAAATGAAAATGATGAGAAATCAAGCCAAGGACAAGGGTTTGAATGTGAAAAGGAGGGGACCAAGAAGGACAAATCTCAAACTTGGATGCTGGGATGAAGGGTTGATGGGTGTGTATTACTTTGCTAAGGCTTCCGTAGTGAAGTGTCACAAACTGAGTGGCTTAAACAATAGAAATTTGTTGTCTCTCAGTAGTTCTACAGGCTAGAAGTTCAGGTGAGCAGGGTTCATGCCCTCTGAGGACTATGAGAATCTGTTCCATCCCTTTCTCCTGGCTTCTGATAGTTTGCTGGCAATCTTTGACATTCCCTGGTTGCTGGACGCATCACCCAGTCTCTGCCCTCATCTTCACCTGGTGGTCTCCCTGTGTGCACAGCTGTATCATATCTCCTCTTTTTATAAGGGTTCCAGTCATATTGGACTAGGGGACCACCCTACTCCAGTAAGACCTCATCTTAACTAATTACATCTTCAATGACCTTTTTTTCCAAATAAGGTCACATTCTGAGGTACTAAGGGGTTAGTACTTTGACGTCTGAAGTTTTAGGGATAAAATTCAACCCATAACAGGCTGCTACTCATGGAGATAGGGACTGCATAAAGATAAACCAATTTTTGTGGGAAGAAATTATTAATTCATCATTGGTTATATTGAGTTGGAGGTACTAAGGGGATATTGAAGTAGCAATTTTCTTTAGAACTGAATTTATTAATCTGGAACATAGAAACCAGCACCTCCCAAAAAGAGTGGCTTTGGGCACACTGCCTACTATAGTTTCTTTCATTCATCTTTATTTAATTTAAAAAGAAATCAATTCAACTGTGTATTTGACTTTTTTTAATAGGAGAAGAAATAAACCTAATACAACAAATCATGTTTATTTAAATAATAAAATCCCCCTTTGTTTCTTTACACCTTATCAATATAATCAGTCGGAAGTCATTCTTAGGATACAATACCTCTATGGAATTTTAGAAGTTGCAGCTTATGTTGGTTCCATCTTCTTTTCCTCATAACTTCGTAATAACTTCGTATAGCATACATTATACGAAGTTATACGACAGACCGGTTCCCGCTCACTGGCTGAGCGAGGTGCAGGCGCAGCACCGAGGTTTGCGATCCCATTGCCGGTCCCAGTCCGGTACAGGTGCGACACTGAGGGTTGCAATCCGTTGCCGGACACAAAAAAAGACAAAAAGGAAAAAAAAAAAAAAAGTATTTAAATTGTACTAACAGAGGAGCATAAATTTGGATATTGATTGGAAATTTTAAAAATCAAAAGGAAAGAGCCAAGTAGACTAATATAGAAGACCCTTCCCACTTGAATTTCAACAGCTTGGTATTCATGTGATGAGTTGTGATTTATGGGCAAGTGGCCCAAATTTGGTAGAAAAAGCCAGGTCTTTTGGCTTTCTTCAGAATATTTTGATTCTATAGTATAAGTGACACATATCCATATGCCCCAAAGCAACATCTTGTGTGATATTGAGGTTTTGACTAACAGTTTTCTTCGGAAAGCTGGAACATTTGGCCAATTCCTTAATATGTTATTTTAATAGATTTGCTGTGCCTAAGAAAAACATTTGTTTTCATATGTATAACTCTTTACTGCCCAGAACAGTGCCTTATATATGGTAAATGATAAATAAATCCAGTTGCTGATGGCTGGTTATGTAAATGTTTGAGATATAGGCTTTAAAAAGAATCTCCATAACCCATAATTACATATAGCCTTCATATAATGCTTCATATAGCATATAGGCCTTTACATCATGCTCTCTCTTCCCCTCCACACCACAAAGGACCATGTTTTGTCTGCTAGGAGGCACAAGTGATACAAGCAAATGAGTCTAATTGGGGCATCAAGACTTTTCTTCCACTGGCATGAGCACTATTGTTAGGCAGGAGCATCTGGTGATTGTTGGAAACCTCTGAGGTTGTGACCTATATGCAGGTGAGAGCCTTCTCTCTGCCTGTAAACATGCCAGGCACTTTGGAGTCATACAAAAGAAGCATATCAGAGGGGGGTCTTTTATGGAGACAGTGAAAAGCTAAGATTGTTGGAGTCAGCCTGACTATTGTCAAATCTCAGCTCAGCCACTCTCTCTGGCTGGGTGACCTTGAGCACGTTATGTGACCTTTGTTTGATAGCCTCAGTTTCTTCTTTATAACATGAAGATCATAGTAGGGCTTAATTTCTAAGGCTATTGTGAGCACAATAATTGTAAAAAGATTAATAGAAAAGTTCATTAAAGAGTAAACATTGTTGTCAAAATTATCATCACAATCATACCAGAGATTTGAGGGTCCTAGGCACTCCATAGACCTATAGAGAAACCATTCTGGAAAATAGGACTGAGAGGCTAATGTGGGTGCTCATAAGATCTGGAAGGGCTCCAATGGCCCTTCAAAGATGGATTCTTAAAAGAAGATTGAAAGGACAGAATAAAAATGTACTGTTAGAGCTCTTCTATTTTAGGCACTTGACTGATTTTGACTTCTCTAAAAAATGTTCTTCAGCACAATTTCTGCAGAAGCATTGGTTCTCACAATATTTACTACTGTTAAGCTTCATCAAACAGCCAAGTGATTTCTTAAAAAATAGGGGTCTTGACCATTGTCTTTCCCTTGGCTGGGAACTTAGTCATTCTTTGGTGAATAATACCAACTCTGTTTCAGGGCCCAGGATTTGTGACTGGGACTCACGTGCAAGCCTTGCCCGTTTTCCTTTTAGCACAGCTCTTCAAATCAGAGCAAACGGCTTTCTTATGAGTCCATCCCCCGGCACAGGGTGAAGATGTAGGAAACACTGAAGAGCTCCTTCCTAGGCTGGGCTTCTGGGTTGTCGTCCCTGTCCTGCAGCAAACTATGATAAACTCAGACAGGAATAGATTTAGAATTATTTGATATTTTGAGAACTGATTACAATTTTCACCTCTTTCTGAAACTTTCAACCGTTTGCTATTAAAATCCTTTGGAGCTTTCAAATGATTAGACGGAATGCAGCATAGGGTTTTAAATTTTGGTTCAAGTAAATTCAACCCAAGTTCAAATTCATTATTGATAGGTCCCTGAGCAAGTTACTTAGCTTTTCTAAGTGTGTCAGTTTCCTCATCTGTTCAGTGGGAATGGATAATAATGCCCCACTTATAAGGTTGTAGGGAATATTAAGGAAATACTTGCACAATACAAAGAATGTAACATAATTGGCCCTCAATAAAGTTTAGTTGCTATTATTTAAATAGCACCACTGGCAGGCATTCAAGTTCTCAGTGACACAGCCACTGAAGGTTTAAACCTTTGGCACCAAGGATGCCATTTCTTTAACTTTGAAGTCATGATAGTGGAATGACGGGACATCCTGCTACAGACAATGGAAACTTTTAAAAATGGCTTCTATTCAGGTAATGAGGTGAGCCCCTTTTGTCTTTTTAATTGGTTGGTTTTCTATGGCCACAATTTCAAGCAGTGGTTTGAAACACTAAGCACTTCCAAATTAAGTGGCTGAAGACAGTAGGCACTTATTTGGCATGTGAATTGATGGTGCAGTGGTTCAGCTGAGCAGCTCTCCTGGTCTCAGCTGTGTCCGTGAGTCAGCTGGCTATTGGCTGATTTAGGTTAGGTCTGGACAGGCCAATGAGATCTCCTCCACCTGTTTTTCATCCTCCTGGGACCAGCTGGCCTGCCTGGGCATGTTCTTCTCATGGTGGTGGCAGAAGTATAAGACTAAGTCCAATCTCCCAAATGCTCTCTTTGCTAGACTCTGCATGCATCACATCTGCTAGCATCTCATTGGCTGAAGCAAGTCATGTGCCTAAGCACCGAGTCGAGGGACAGGAAAGTCACTCTCCACACACCCCCCACACAGTGGGAGAGTACCCCAAAGTCCCTGGGAAAGGGTATAAATTCAGAGTGGGCAGCACTGGGGGCATCCTGTGATCTACCACAGCCCTACAGTAACCCATAGCCAAGAGGCCAGTCATCTTGCAGCATCCAGATTCTGGGAAATAGGCTTTTGCCCTAATATTGATTGTTTCCATGAAGTCATATAGTTTTCTTTACGGCCTCGCTGTGTCATCAATTATATCAGCACAGCAGAAAGGCTCAGTGATCCTTGTGTAGCTACAGACTGAGCTAATAAAAAGGGGAGGGGGGTTCAATATTTGCTTTGAATTATGTCACGAAGACACGTGCAAGACTAATTTGTTTGAAGGATTAGAGAAGCCATTCATGACTAGATTTCCTGGCATGGTCCTCACCTGTGAACAGAGTCAGACTTGTGTCCAAGAGCCTCAGTGTGAATTGGTCATGACTATATGAACACAGTGCTGGAAGAAGTGATTGGCATGCTCTTAGGGTCTAAACTGCCCCTTCTAGAACTTAACTGGCTTCTGCATGCATGTCACCCTTTCTAATGTAACCTAGGACAGAGTTAAATTGCATTTGGTTGCTATTGATTCTCTCTCTTAGTATTTTATTTAATTACTGGTAGGTAAAATAATAGATATATGGAGCTGAAAAAAGTCAACTAGGACAGCTGGGTTTTAGAGGAAACATATCTTGCTTTTGTTCTCTGGCTTCCAGTCCCCCAGCCCCCTAGGGAAATTCCTTAACCCACTGAGCAGTGGTGGGGTCACATTCTGGGCTTATGAGCCCGCATTTTCAGGCTGCATTCCTCAGAGGGCCCTCGAGTACTTGAGGAGCTGATGGAGTTTGGCTGTCGTTTGAAAATGTTTTGCTTCTAACTGTTTTCATTTAGAAGCTAATTTATACTCTGCTTTCAAGTAGACTCAACTGCATCTCGCATCTCTGATGTGTAGCACACATTGCAGTGACTGGGGCAGAAGGAGACAATTCAATCAAAGCATGTTTTCTCCACAGAGGAAATGAATATTATTTGTTCATCTTGCAACTCAGGATTCTCAGCAAATTATGATGTTTGGCAAAGGCACTGGCAAGACAGAAAGACAAATAAATTGCATGCTGTGAGAACAGCCTTCTTAATATTAAGGTTTCCTTAAAACAGTGGGTATTGGCTGTAGGCAAAATATTAAGCTGCAAATGACTGGTTTGCAACTCCTTGATCATCAGTTGTAATCCCAAGAACATATTTAAGTTCCTATTTAGTCCTAATTTCTCTTTGTTCCTTAATGATATTTCTCTCCACTCAAAATAAGCCATCTGTTGGCAACAGCCCACAGAAAACAGATAGTGCACACTCAGTAATCTTGGAATGAGGCTTTTAGACCGAAAAAGAAAAATGGGCCTTTTTAGAACCATAGGGTCACCTTTAAAATATCTAATTTTTTTTTCTCTTTAGCCGTATATACTACTGGAAATAAATCTTGTTTCATTGCATTTCCTGAAATATTTGTGACCAGAGGACAATGTATATTCAAGGCATAGAGAGTTTACAGCTCTACCTGGGGATGCCTTTTGCCATTTTTTAACCCTCAACTTAATAAATTCCTGGATCGGCCATTTTTCCAAAAAATATATATATAGATAGCTGGGTGTATAGACCAGAAATTGAGGCTACAGCAGAGTAATTCATTCCACTTGAAGGTTTTGAAACAAAAGGGCAGAGTGTAGGAGATGATGTGGGTTTGGGGCACCATGGTGTGGGGATTGGGCAGAATATGCTGTATTCACATTTATTCTGTCCTCATCCAGTCTTTGACCACATTGTCTTTTACCTGTATTTAAACAGCGTTCCTAATGGACACAAGGGACTCTTTGACCATGAATTAACATAATGATAGCTAATACTTCTTGAAATTTGACTATGTGCCAGGCAGTGTGCTGAATGGTGTATCAGGATTTTCTCTTTTAATCCTCTCAACAACTCCGTGAAGTTTTTCATAATATAACAGTCATGTGCCACAACGTTTTGGTCAACAACGAACCAGAGTGAATAGGCCATACCAGATAGCCTAGGTGTGCAGGAGGCTATACCCTCTAGGTTTGTGTAAGTACACTCTATGATGTTCGCACAACGATGCATTCCTCAGAACATATCCCCACCGTTAAATGACACATGACTGTGTTTGCATTGTGCATATGAGAAAACAGTCTTAGAGTTCCGTAGCTATTAAGTGTCAGAACCTGGAGGACAATCTGGGCAGTTTGATTTCAAGGTATCTCCAACTTAAACTAAAATGGGGAATGGGTTAAACATGAAATTGTTTTATCCTGCACACCTGCAGGAAACATCCTAAGAAAAAAGAATTCGGGCTCACGTGAAAGTGTTAGAAATATTGAAATGGACACACAAATCACATCAATGCAAAGGTGAGTGAGGTAGAGAAGCTTTTGATCTTCCCTTTGGCTCCTCACGTTCTGAAATATGATTCCTTTTGATGCCAGTCCTTTAGTGGTTGCTGCACTCCAGCTTTAGACGGCTTTTCTATCTCCCAGAGCAATTAAAAGGTAATATCACTATTTTACCACGTGAAGCTTGGCATCTAATTCATAGATCACTCAGCCTAAAGGCATATTTTTCATACTCACTTGGGTGCATGTCAAGCAGTGAATTGATGTCTTTTAGGATTCAAAAGAAATTCCCTTTCCAAAGGAGATTCAGGTGGGTGAACAGAATTAATGTCGTTATTACTCCCCATCTCCTCTAATTAGCAAACCAGGGAGTGACAATCATCTCACCTGCCAGCCATCTCGACAGCGTGCTGTTGAACCAAAACCAAGGAAAGATTCTTCCCCCGATCTCAAACCCCAGCAATTGGCATCTAAGTCTTCACCTCCAAACGTCTGCTTAAAGCCCATTAGTGTGGCCTTCGTGATGTTTTGGTTCCTCAAACCAAGTCTCGGATCTTTCCCCCCTCCATTATGGATATTCAGACTCATAAATGTCAGTACATGGCGGAGGTTGCCTCATCTCACAAATTTCCACTGTCAAAATATTCTCAACAGCCCTCGACAGATGGAACCAATCCAGGGAGCAAAACAAATGCTACTGCACCTTTTAGAGCACGCCAAACGTAGCAGTACTCGCTGTTCTTATATTATGTCCATTGACATCATTTTTTTCCCTAACAATCTGTCCATGATGACAAGTTCTATTCCATTTTCTTGATGAGGGATCATGTCTCTAAGCCATATGTTGTAACTGGAAGACTAGCCCAGTTGTAGCCTTTAGATTTTTAAATAAGCGGAATAGTACCTCTCATATTACCTCCCATTATCTTAGTACTTATCTCAGTGTGGTTCTGCATCCTAGTAATTTCCCTGACTGAGAAAACTTAAGAACACATGTACTGTGATCACAAATTTGTAGGATGGAATAAATCATCTAATTGTTCTCCTCTGCCAATTTTTTTGATTCCCATTTTCAGAAGATGATCTGTCTCCTGCCATAAGCTAATATGGTGCTACTGACTCTGCAGCAGAATTGAGCAGCTGGCCAAGGCAGATGGATTTCTGTATTGATCCGGTGAAGTTTTGCCTATGTAAATCTTCACTTCCTCATCACGTCTATTAATCATTCTTCATTTCAGAACTCACCCTCTGCCCCGGTTTCACTGTATCTAGTTGTTTCTGAATGAACTGTGGTTTTAGTATAAACACCTTCTAAAATATGTTTGCAATCCTAGTCACCGTTGAGGAGTTGTCACATAGTATGCTTTGAATTCATCCAAATAGCTCTTCTCTTATGTCCATTTATCTATGTCTATCCATTTATTTATCCCTCCGTCCATTCGTCCACTGATTCATCCAACATCCATTCATTTATCCATCTGCCCATCTAGCTGGTTGTTTAATATTTCTCTTGGAGATAGTCTTACAACTTAGCTTTACCCTGTTGTCTGACTATATGAAGGTAATCTAGCTTTTCATCTTTTCTAATTCATCCAGTAAAGACCTTCTTTTTTAGAGTTGTAATCAAACGTGTTTGAAACTCCACACTTGAAACGTAGTGGTTTCAAAACATATCACACATTCTTTAATACTCCTCCCTTATAAGAGGAGTCATCTATATTCTATCCCCTTGAATCTAGGCTAACCTTACTATCATGCTTTTTACTAATAGAATTAAACAGAAGTGATGCTGTGAAATTTCCAAGCAAGGTCAGTAAAGACCATGCAGCTTCTCCTTGGTTCTCATGAGTTGTTCTCTCTGGGAGAAGACAGGCACCATGTAAAAAGTCATGCTACCCTGAGACTACCATGAAGGAAGGGAGATACATAGACATTCTGGCCAACAGTCCAGTGGAGCTTCCAGTCAACAGCCAGCATCAATTGTCAGTCATCTTGGACATCCAGAACAGTCAAGCCTCAGATGATATCAGCCACAGCTGACATCTAACTTCATCCTCATGAGAAACCTCAGGCAAGAACTGCCCAGCCATGCTCTTCAGGCTACAACTAGGTCCTGCATCCAGGACCCTCAAAATTGTAAGACACCATATTGGTTGTTTGAACTGCTAAGTTTTGGGTTAATTTGTTATGCAGCAATGATAACAGAAATAAAACCAATATTTGGCTAGTAAGTTACTGAGAATTTCACAGGAAAACCCACCATTTCATTTTTTAGAAATGGGCTAATTTTCTAGTTTTCATTTTTCTGTTTCAAACTATAGTTTGTTTTGTAAGGTTTGCTGCTATATGGAGATCAAGACAGAAATAGGTCTAGAAAGTATGGCTGTCTGTCAATTTACTTTCCTCAAAGGATTATATATTTTACACAACTGTGGAGAGAATATCTTGTTGCAAGAGTTTGGAGGCCAATAAAATATGAAAACATTTTTAGCTCATTCACTTCAACCTAGGTTAGGTTCTTATATTGCGTTGTACGCCACATGTTGTTGTTAATACAGCATCCAATGTACCATATTTACTTGGGATCTCTTTTTCATCCTGTAATCTAGAAGAGTTTTCTCATCTATTTTTATGTGTTTGGTGAAATACACATTTTTAAAGAGTCAAGACCCACTCTTATTAGAATGTTCACAATATGAATTTACCTTATTATTTCTTCATGATTAATTTCAGGTTATAAATTTTTGCTAATAATATTTATAGATGGTATTATTTCTTCCCAGCACATCATATCAGGAGGGACTTGTCATCAATTAGCCCCGTTATTTCAGATGTACAGTTGACTATATGATCAAGGTGATGTCCTCCATAATTTTTCATTGTATTCACTTTTTCATTCTGTACTTTTTCAATTTAATCAAGAAGTAAGCCTTCGAGACTATAAAACTATTCTGCTCCCTAACAATTTTTCATCCTATGGCTTTTGTATCCACAGATGAGTCTTACCCAAATCAATTATTATATTGGTGGTTGCAAACTGATGACCTTCCAATCCTGTTTCCTGCCAGGGTGGATGTGGGTACAGGGAAGGGCTTGGCAGTAGGAGACAAGAGAGGGCATGTGTAGTTTCAGCTGTTCCATTTATAGACTTTCTACCAGTCCTCCTGTGAAGCCCCAAGCCTTGCCCCTTTGTTCAGGGTACTGAACAATGGGCCCACTTCAGAATCCTTTCCAGAGTTCCCAGGAAACAGTCACTGGATTGTTATTAGTTGGCTTCTCTGCAGCTCTTATACTTTAGTTTTTCTCCCTTACTGCTACCTCTCATTTCACATGAAAAAAAAAAAAAATTCACTTCTCTTGCCTTTTGTCACCTCATTTCCCTTTCCCTTTTTCTTTGTGGTTATTTATTTATTTATTTATTTATTTATTTATTTATTTATTTATCTTCCTTCCTTCCTTCCTTCCTTCCTTCCTACCTACCTACCTACCTACCTACCAGCATGGTATTTTACCATCACTGCAGTCAACTTTCAGAAGGTATTGGAGAGGAAAACATGTACTTAAACCCTTAAGTTTACGTTTTGTGTATTTTGGTATTTTTTATTCTTAAATTTCACAGACAGGTGCCTCATATCTCCACTCACATTGCACTGTTTCATGTATAAAAATATTTTCTTCCTGTGAGACCATATTATTATTCCTTTTTATTTGTGAGAATTATATAAACATTTATTACTTACCTAAAAGGAGAAAAATCTTCCTCAAATTTTTATATACATGTACAATTTTCTTCTTTAGGGAAATGTATGATTACTTTTCTTTTATTAAAAAGGAATGCTATAATAGATTAATCAGACCTAGGGAAGGCTAGGTAAGTATATGGAGTGGGAACATGTGTTTTTCTCCCGCCATCGTTTACCAGAAGTTTTTTTTTTTTTTTTTTCTTGGAAGGCAGTTAAAGAAATTAGCACTCTTTGCCAGGAGTAGCATGCGGGCCTTTGGCATAATCCTCAGGTTGTTTTGTTGATAGCTTGTGAGCTTCTGTAGATGCTTACAATCTTTTGTTAGTTTTCTAGGCCACTCTGATATGTTTGAATGATCCTTTCCTACCCATGGCTCTTTTAGTGGTCTCCAAACTGTAGATCTGGTCTTCAGAGAATCCTGGTTCTTCAGAAGTCTCTCATTATTCAGCAATATTCCAATCTAATCTGTTATTAAATAAATTCTAGGAAAAAAAAGTGTAGGCACTCCAGATTCTAGGGTTTTTAAATGTAGCGTGTTAAGGTGTGCCATTTCAGATGCTGGTGATGCCTGCTCTCTCTCCCCTTGGCCCAGCTCTGAGTTTACCTGCAGCCTCAGTGGACAGTTCCCAGATACACTGTTTCCCATCTAAAACACCTCCATCTCCCTGGCTCCTTTCCGAGTGACATCCCCAGTGCCATTGTAGTTTTTCTGAGTCCCAGTGAAGTGTAGCCTAGAATTGACAAGAATTTAATGCATCCAAGGGCTCTTTTAACCAGTGAGGGACAGGAGTCTTGAATAAATAAGCTGGCATTTCATACCCTCACTGAAAGAGTTCAAGGAAGGTCTTATATGATTCCTCAGAAGGAATCTGAGCCTAAGCTGCCTGTATTGGTAATCTACTTGATAATACTCCATTTATTGGATTTTTCCCTTCTCTATCTCATTTTCTACTACCTCCCCTGTTCTTCTTGGGACCACTTCCCAAATAAGCTAACTGTACCCAGTTCTTTGTATCAGGATCTGCTTTGAAAGGAACTCAAATTAAGACAGTTACAAAGACTAAAAAAGTTTCTGAGAAAGTACTATTATATCTTGTTGGAAACTGACTCTGTTAAGGGGCAGTATATAAGAAATGATTTTTTTGATTGAACCATATTACCCTTCTTTTAATAAATTAATGGTGCAAATAGCATGGTTAATTTATTCAGCAAATATTTTTGGAACCCTTGCTATGTGCCAAACTTTCTGCTAGGGACTGAGAGCACAAGAATGAACAAAATAAACATAGCCCACCCCTTAGAATCTAGTGGTGATATGGACAAATAGGTTGAGACGTGCTATGATAAAGGAAGACCCATTACTGTATGCATACATGGAGCCAGGAAGACTGTCTCTGTTCACCCTGTTTCTCAACCTCTAGCACAAAACTTGGCACACAGTGGGTATTTTACAAGTATTTGTCACGAAAAAGAGGTACATTCAAGAATGAGTTATCTTTAGGGAAGTCAAAAAAGGTCAATATGGGCCAGCCCGGTGGCGCACTGGAGAGTGCGCCACTTGGGAGCGCAGCGGCGCTCCCGCCGAGGGTTCAGATCCCATGTGGAGACCGGTTCCCGCTCACTGGCTGAGCGCGGTGCGGGCGCAGCACCGAGGGTTGCGATCCCGTTGCCGGTCAGTAAAAAAAAAGACAAAAAGGAAAAAAAAAAGGTCAATATGACCAAAATAAAGCAGATAAAGGAGAGGAAGAGGTGTAGACAAGGTCAGAACCTGTAGGGCCTTGAATACTGTGTAGGGCCTTGAATACTGTGTAGGAGTAGGGTCTTTATCCTAGGAGTCATAGGAGACAGTGAGAAGTTTTAGGCACTTCAGGGACAGAATCAGTTTAGCAGTTTCACATGCCCATCCTGTGGACACTACAAAGAATGGATAAGAGCCAGAAAAACAGGGATTAAGAAAACCAACTGGAGGGCCATACTGTCATGCACATGACACATGATAGGGACCCAAATCAGAGAGTAGCAGTGGAGGCATGGCTAGACTGGAAAGAGATTAAGGAGTTAAAATGGATGAGGCTTGGTACTCATTGGATGTGAGAAGTGACACAGGAAGAGGCAATAGTAATACTTCCTAGAGTTGTGACCGGCAGTGCCCTCTAAGTTGGGGCTATAGGAGGAAGGGTAAGCTTAAGGGCAAAGGTGAAAAGAGAGTAATCCCTCCAGAATGGCGCTGAAAGAAGGAAGTTTTGCCAAGTTTCTTCTATGTTACATTTCCCTCTGCCTATAAAAGGATTCTTTATTTATCATAAAGATAAATCCAAAATATGTCACTTGAATATAGCTAAATAATGTACGGGCCTGCAAATCTGGATGCGTTTCAACTTAGATGAAAATTTTGTACCATGTTAATTGTTTCTATTAAATAAGTATCTTATTTTTAACACTAGAACCTATAAATCATGGTAGTCCCATTTGACATAAAAACAAAGTATATAATTTTTATTTTCTTAAACAATAATTATATAACTTGTACATTTAGAATGGTTATTTGTTGGAATGGTTTAATAAAATAGATTATAGCTCTTTAGGTGCAGTCTATTAGTTTGAAATTGCTTCTTTTGGAAATTTGAGGAAGGGCATGAAGGTTAAATGGAGCTGAAGTAGCAAGCTGGACCATTTAATGAAGGCATGAGTTTAAATTCTGAATGCAGAATAAAAATGTCCTAAAAGACCTTTGTTTGCAAGGAAATGGCTTTAGCTGTTTAGCCTTGGAAGGAATAAACGGCTACATGCATAATAATCTTGTGAACCTCTTGCTATGTTCATAGCCTCCTTATCTTTTATTCATTTCAAACTATGCAAATCTCTAAAAAAGAGAAACCCTTGCTTCTTGTAGCATTGCCACTAAAATGCAGAAGCTACATTTGTGCCAGTAGAATTTTAGTTATTCTCGATTTTATGTGGCTAAAATACTGCAAGTCTGTAAAGATGGACTGTAAAGGGGTATCAGTGTGTTTATCAATGGGAGAAGAACGGAGTGTGTGGTGGGGGCCCAAGTGGGGGTGAGTGAGGAAGAAGTGAGGGATGGCAGAGGGTGGAAACTCACAAACCAAGAGCCCACTGCAGCCCTGCTGTAGAGAAGCTCTCCTGTCCTCTGCTATTTATTTCCAGATCAGAATAATGCCTAATTCCATCTGTTCTTGTTTCTCTTTTAGATAGGGAGATGGAGAGTCATAAATGGGATTTGAAAATTGTCCTGCTTGTAGACTGTCATTTGAACTAGGCGTTTTCATTTGAGTTTCTTCTTCTTGCAACTAGTATATGGTTTTATCAATACAGTTTAATAGACTTTTAAAGCTATACTTCCCACATAATCTAGCCTTTTCCAGGAAAATAAAAAAGGCACGTACTGTAACTGTTGATCTTGGGGAGTGATGGATGGGTTCTGCCCTTTGCCAGCCCAAAACAGATCACTGAGGGTTTAGAGGAACAGGTAAGGAGTTGACAGTGGGGACTATGAATTTTTAAATTTATACTCTGAGCTTATCTCACTTACGAAGAAAATTTGACATTAGAAATAACTGCAAATTAACTGTGATTCAAAGTGTGTGACATTTATAGCTTGGCATATTCTTCAAATGAAGAACGTGTTTATTTGGTTTGGAGGTAGTTTACTCGGGGTTCATTGCCCTGATCTTTATCCCTCTCAGGTCATAAATGGAGCTCTTTGGAACTCATGCATTCCTGACTTATTCAGACCTGCTTCTGAACCAGACTTGGCTCAGTGAAGCAGAGAGGCTTAGAGAAGGAAAATTAAAATGGGTCATATGCATCTGTGTCCTCTTTGAGGCATGTCACAAAAACAGCCATTCTGGGAACATCGTAAACAGTTTTACCCATCTGTCTAGTTTAATCTATTTGGGGATTAAGCCTTCTGGCTTCTCAGAGCACAGGGTTGTGCTAGAGGCTCGTTCACTTATGATATGTGTTTCCGGAATGCTGGTTACACCAATATAAATGATGGATTTGGGGCACTGTGTTTACTTAAAGAATCATGGATCTCTTGATTTATACTAAGACATCTGGTTTATTTTTTTTTTCCCAAAACCTTTGCTTAAACTGAAGCTGTTTACCCAGAGATAAAATAACCTCTGGATATTCATGATGCCCAGTTGTTAACTGGCGATGTACTACTTTCTAAAATATTTTTGGTTTTCAATTGGTTAGAGCGTGGTGTTGATAACACCAAGGTCCGGGGTTCAATTCCTGAACCAACCAGCCGCCAATACATAAATAAATAAAAAAATAATAAAATATAATATTTTTGGTTAAATGGCATGCATTATTTATAGAAATGAGGTTCTTCAATGAGAAAAATATTTGAAGAGTCTGACTTGAATTGTAGCACTTGTATATCACAATGTAATTTACCCCAACTCTGTGCTTACTATTCATCTTTTAGAACAGAAGAAAAGCATTTGGGAAATATGACCAATAAACCACTGTCTCTTTTTCTGTTTTTCATGTGATTACAGTTTCCTTATTAAGAACAAACGTGTGTATAAACTGAATACATTGGGTGGTTCATTTCTGGTCAGTGGACCTTCACTCTGTTCTGACTTCTCCCTTTTGATTGGTGGTGATTTGCTCAGCTAGTGAACTTGAATCCAGGCCACACTGTGACACTGATGTGTGTTAGAAAAAGAAATACTCTTATCCTAAGAGACAGTTTCTAACTTTATTATTAGAGACTTTTCCCATGAATTTCAATTTTACCTATTTAAGACCCATATCAGCTTGAAATTTAAGTATGACCATTGCAAGTAGGTTGAATGTCCCCCAAAACTCTTATTAAACTTGACCCCCAATGTAACAGTGTTAAGAGTGTGGGGCTGGGCCGGCCCGGTGGCGCACTGGAGAGTGCGCCGCTTGGGAGCGCAGCGGCGCTCCCGCTGAGGGTTCGGATCCCATATGGAGACCGGTTCCCGCTCACTGGCTGAGCGCAGTGCGGGCGCAACACCGAGGGTTGCGATCCCGTTACCGGTCAGTAAAAAAGACAAAAAGGAAAAAAAAAAAAAAGAGTGTGGGAAATTCAACTGTAGTATTTGAAAGGTTGTGCTTTGGGGAGGTGATTGGATTGTGAGGACTCTGCCCTCATGAAAGGATTAATTTATTCATAGATTAATGGGTTATCATGGGCGTGGCACTAGTGGCTTTATAAGAAGAGCAAGTGATCAGGTGAATACCCTCTTGCCCACTTGCCATGTCTTATATCCTCTGCCACCCTGGGACTCTTCAGAGTGTCTCCACCAAGAAGGTGTGTCCCCTTGAGCTTGGACTTCCTAGCCTCCAAAATCATGAGAAATAAATTTTGTGTCTTTAGAAATTACCCAATTTCAGGTATTCTGTTGTAAGCAACAGAAGACGGACTAAGAGCTTTGATAAATCATACAGGCACAGACCGATCAGTCATGCAATCATAAATAAAGAGGAATTGGTAGTAACAGTAAATTCATATGTAAACAATAGGTGCTGATTCATCATTACAGTAGAATTTATTTCTATGCATTCTTTCATTCAAGAAATCACATTCAACAGGGCTTTCTTTTAAGTAGGTAAATTTTGAGATACCTTAAAAGAAATAAATGTTTTCCTTAGGTACAAGTCTATTTAGTAGAACTCATCCATTGCTATAAAATACAGGTTAGGACAAGATACATGTTAAGACACCTAGTTTTTTCTCTTAATTCTTTGATTAAGTAGTAGTGTTATGGCTTTTCATTCTGTAGTGAGATCTAACATGGAGAAAAATATCTAAACTTAGGATGCAATGAGAAAAAACAAAACGGGAACTTCATTTAGTTTTAAAAACAAGAAGCAGCAGCAAAAAAAAAAAAAAAAAAAAAAAAACAAAGAAAAGAAATGCAACCTAATTGTGATTTTTTGGTTTTTCTCCTGCCACACAGACTTAGGTAGCTTTCCATGGGCCCTTGGGTCATCTCCAAGCCAGAGTTTAAAAATCTATGGTTACCTGAGACCCAAGCAGCCAAGCCAGACATTCTAGGACCTGAGAAGAAGGGCCAATAAAAAATTCAGCACAAGTTATGGTCAATCATGTTTACTATAGAGAGCATGCTGAAGTGCTCTCATATTTTATCTTTCCCAGCCCATGATGGAACTCAAAGAGTAAAGAAGGAGGAATTGGGCTTAATTTAGTGCAGCTGTTAGAGTATCGCTGGTCTCTGTTTGTTTGGATTTTGTCCTACGGAGCTCCAGTAGATTATCATTGTTAGGTAACCTGGTACATTTTGCTTTTTTCTTCATCCCCAGCCACATCACATAGGAGCCATCATCTTTCCATTCACATGGGTAACTACTCAGAAAGCACTTTTAATTGGGATGGGTTCATATAGTACTCGCTTAATGTGTGCCTAGTATATGCTAGGCACTGTGAGCAGCTCTGTTCAAACATCTCGTACATTCTCCACCCAATTCTGTGTGGTCAGCAGAACTAAATAAGATGAGAAGAGTGACAGGTCAAGTAAGACATTCAAGGACATTCTACTGTTGCATCAGTGGAAATTCACTAGATCCCAGCACAAAGCGGACAAGACCATTAGGAGCTGACCATGCCTTTTGGCTCTAGCCAGTCTATGTGCACTTCACTGCCACCAAAGGTGTCAGTGGTCATTACATTCTGATTATCCTGCTGACCTGTTGGCCACTCTGTACCCCATGCGCACTCTGCCTCAGTACCTAACTTTCAGTCTGTGGCCTCTGCCACCCCAGCACCTTCCCTTCTGCACTGAAATCATAAGGGATTTCTACTTTGTTCCACCCTGGCCTTCAGAGAACAGCCTATAAAACACTTTCCAAAGATGCCGGGGTTCAACTCACCCACATCCTGGTGAAGGGAGTTCTTTTTGATTCATTGAAACATGTGGTACTCTCATGCTAATATGTTGTTATAGTTTTCTTTTCCCTTATCTTTTGGGGTCTCACCAGAATCTGGAAAGTTATGTTTCTTTGGCAGCATTACTTGTTTCCCATTGACTGAGCTCAAGAAGTTTTGATTAGGAAAGCAAACTTCAGGCAGTCCAGTGAACTCTAGCTCTGGGTCTGAAATTATTTCCTACTCTAACAATGTTACTGAAGACCTTATAGCACCATTTGTTTGATATTTGTATTTCTTATGAAGAAAAGGCTAGTTTATGTGGCTATCAAGAATAAAGCTTTTGTTGAATTATTGTAAATGTCTAGCTAAACCATTCCGTATGTTATGCTGCTAAGAACATATTTTTCTTTTAGCATAATGCACTTAAGATTTGCAGGCTGACTGTATCATATGTGGATGGGGGTAAGAGTTTAGAACTATTGGATAACAGTAGTAAATAAACGTATTAAATAAATAATAATCCCAATTCATCTCTGGGATAAAATCACTAAATGCATCAAACAAATGTTAATTGAGCAAAATAGATTCAATATTACTTTTTAGTTTAATGTTGAACCACAATCTTATTTTATGGGGTGGAAAGAATGTGGAAAATGGGTGAAGAGATGAAGCAAATAAAAATCTACTTTGATCTTAAATAAGAACCGTCACCAACTTTTGGAAGAATTGGGGACAAAGAGCTGAATTGTCTTTATCGTTCTCTGGCTTCTCTCTCTGGAAGAGAAGTGACTGGTTGAATGGCAAGAGTCTGACATCCATTGGTCCATGCTCCTTTGTTGAGTAAAATCAATGCACTAAGCATGACTGCCATGTGTGGTTACTCCTCTCGGGCTCACAGTGCTCAATAAGGAGCAAGACAGATCAAATTTTCTATGAAGTTCGCTGCTAGAGTGTCTGTCCTACAAACCCCGTTCTCAGCACCTCTGAGTCCCAAGTATAAACATGGGGTCAGTGGATAGACAGACTTTTGGAAAATAAAAATATGGAAAATAAAAATTATTTGGAAGATTCTAGCACATTAAATAAGACTGACTTAGAAAATACATTCATCTTTCGCATATCAGTATATGATAATGTGATAAAATAATTATTCAAAAAAAAAGATGCAATGCCAGTACTAGATACTGTTTTTTTCATCATTAAACAATGACCAGAAGATAAGTCAAGACCGATTGTCGTCTTTCTGGACACATCAATACTTGCTTTTCATTCTTGGACGTGTAATTGTACTTTAAATGAGCCTGGTTTATGTCTAAAACAGAAGGGGAATGGGCTGGGCAAAGGGCAAGGAATAAACTAGATGATCAAAGTCGGTTTGTTCCCTCCCAGATGGCTAGATCTAAAAGGCCACAAATTAGCTCTGATTTAGATTATTTGCCCCCCCAAAAGGAGAAATGTTAAGAATCCTATGAAGAGGTGGCATAGCAGACACTGTGATACTTTCAGTGTAGTCAGGGAGCATCAAAGAGTCATAGTTCCCAGCATGGAGTCAGCAGGCACTGTAAGGGGACACCAGACACTGTGATACTTTCAGTGTAGTCAGGGAGCATCAAAGAGTCATAGTTCCCAGCATGGAGGCAGCAGGCACTGTAAGGGGACACCGACTCAGTGACCTCATTCAGGGGCCTCTTTACCTCCTTTGTCTGAACATCTTTATTCTTCAAAGTTGGTAAATTGGGCTTACTTTCATTATGCATTTGACTGAAATAAGCATGAATTATGCAATTAGCTTTGCCACTTTCCAACAACATGTGCAAAGTGAACCAGAAAGATAAAAAAAAAAAAAAAAAAAAAAATCTTTTCTCCAGAATTAGTAGATTTGTTAAGCTTTCAGAATTTTGCTGGAAATTTGTAGTAAGGTTGTCATTGTGCCTACTTAATAGCTAAGTTTCACATAGTGGGCTGAGTCTGGCCTGGTAAAGTAGTTACATGCTTTGACTTTGTTAGGGATTGTCTATGTTGCTTGGTGCTACTAGACTAGATTAAACACTGTTCTGTCCATCTTATATAACATTAGTACCTTTGGGGTCTCATCTGCCCCCAATAGGGGTCTCTTACCCTTTGTGAAAATCAAACAAATTTTTTTTAAATGAATGAATGAATGAGAGAGATAAAACAAGAAGGAGTAAAAAGGTTTGGGTAGAATTTTTAGACAGTGCCTTTGGCTTTGTTGTTTTATGTTAAGTTATTTATCAGTAATTATCATTAGACAAGCTACACTGTGGTGAAAAGCTGCTGCTTTTTCTTCTGTAGCTATGTGAACCCTGGGGGATGCCGAGGAAATTAAAATAAGAACAGAACACACTGCCTGTTTTATCTGAGCTACTGCAACATCTCTGCTTGACACCCATGTTGAACAAGACACTATTTAGTAGATCCCAACAATTACACATGTATTTTTCCCAGCAGAGAATTTTTTGCTGCTTTGTGCGTCAAGATTATGCTGAATCAGCACAAAAATAAGGGCTGACTTATTCTTGGGAGGGACCAGCCTCTCTCTTTCCATCACAAATGAGATGGGCATAATGAAGTTTTGAATATAGAAAACTTCTTTTGAGTATAGACAGACAACATATTCTCATAAAGAATTTAAAATTTAATTTTCACATTTCTGTACTTATTTCTATTGTGACTGCTGCACACAGTTCCCCCCCCCCCACCCCCACCACCCTGTTTTTTGGTGTATTTCCTGCTCTATCTTGAAACAACTGCATAAGGCTTTGACAGGTGCCTTTGTCTCTGACGGGATTCCAACCCTTTTGTGATCTGGGGCCTTCATATAAGTACGTGATGTGGAAAATGAAACCCATGTGTGAATACAGAGTTAATTAGTATGAAAAGTCCCATTTTCCACCATGTTTCTTGCCAGCAGCTATGATTAGGAGCACTTAAGCTCTCCAGGTCTTCTAATATTTTTTTAACTAGATCCAAGCATAGCGATTCCAAAATACACCATTCTGTGATACTGTAGATTCATGACAAAAAGGGAATTAGTATTAGAAGGTATTTTGTGTGTGTGTGTTACAGGCTTGTTGGAATTCATTACCATTCTTTCTGGAAACAGGGGTAATTTGTTTCCTTCTAAATGTTCTAAGCAACAGTAACTTTTCTGAAATCTTTAATCATTGGGGTGGTTATTTAAGGCAGGTCTTAATGAAGCACAGCTTAAAAAAATAGCTCCAGAGTAAGGCTGATGATGCTAAATGGCATTTTATCTATGTGTTCTCTGATGGAAATTATCTCCATGACAGAAATCAAAATAAATAAGGTCTTTGAATTGTGTTGAATAAAATAAGAGGAGTCAATTGAATTGGGGGAAAAGGCCTTTAAAAGAAAGTAGGTGCATTTGGTTGGAGCTAGTGAGGACCTGTGACAGAGCAACTGGGAACATCTCATAGTGGGTGTTACGTGTGGATCGAAACATACTTAGTTTGAGCAGAATATACAGTCATGGAGTAAGATATCAGAAAAGAGAATTAGCAGCTTCCCTTTATTGCTGAGGCTATGAGTGGCAGGTGAAAAGGATCTTCCATGTATGTGTGTGTGTGTGTGTGTGGCTGTGCACAAATGCTTACTTGTAGATGACATTGATGGAGTGTTGCTGCCCTTGAAAATAGTATCACTGCTGGACTGGGTGGTGGCAAATAATTAGAAAGATGTATTTCTCATGCCTTGGTACCAATGTCAATCAGAGAAGATGGGGAGATGCTAGTCTAGGTTACTGTGAAACCCCCCTCTCCCACCCCTGTTCTTCTTATTAATACTTCTCACCTCCAGAAGTCAGAAGATACCTCTTTTTCTTTGCACCTTACACCAAGTCCAGGCTGTTAATATCCGGTCCAGTAAGGTCATGCTGTGGATATGCCTAGCTCCTTGGGTCCTGCCGTTATGGCCTCAGAAAGCCTTTCTCTGAATTGCAATCTACTCTTCATGCTTCCATTCAGGTTTCATGTGAGGTTAGCAAACATTAAGCATAATAAGAAAGAATACATAGCAAACCATTTTGAAACAAAGACTATAAGGAATTTCGGCATTAAGCCTGTTCAAGAGTGTATTTCATGAGAAAGTCTCTCTTTTTTTAAGTTTAAAAGAGAAATGCATTTTCTTAGCAGGATAAAAGAGTTAACAGAGTGTGGTACAGATTGATCAAAGAAATAAAATAATATATTTTATTGCACACTTCTAGTACTTTGCTGGAAATACATACCTATAAAAACCTTTTTTAAAGTAGTTTGCAGGACAGAGATGTAGCACATTGTTTGTCTTACTAGCAGGGGAAACAAAATGATCAAGAAAAGCAGGGTGAGGATGAGGGGATCCTTAAACTGTTTTCCATGCATATGATTCCATTTAATCAACCCTGGAACAAAGGATAGCATTTTTCTTTCCTTTTTCCATGTGTGTTATTTCATGTTATTAAATGAGATTTGAGTGAACTGAAGTAAATCAGCCAAAACCCAACTTGGATTAGATCCCCTAAACTTCCTTATGCCCAGATTTTTTCCAGATGGTTTCTCATGTCGCCAGTTTAATATCAACAGTGTGTGACACGCTAGAAGAATATTTCTTAGACCCGTGCTTTTCCCTTTTTTATTTTAATATAATCATAATCTTACAGAAAAGTTGCAAGTATGGTGGAGGGAACTCCAGTATATGTTTACCAGATTCACCAGTTGTCAACATTTTGAACATTTTCCCATATGATTTTTATCTTTTTAAAATTTTATATATGTATATATTTTCTTTGAACAAGATCACAATAAGTTGTACACTCGCCAGTTTACTTTTAAATAATTTTAGTATTTCCTAAGTACAAAAATATTTTCTTCCACAGCTCCAGATAAATTGCCATGTTAGGAAATTACAGTTGATAAGATACTATTCCACAATTCATCTTCAAATTTTGCCAATTTTCCCAGTAATGTTCAGGATCCATTGCATTTAATTGCCATGTCCAGTTAGTCTTTACTCTGGAATATCATGAAGCTGCTTTTAAAAATGCAATATAAGATAATTTGGAGTAGCCATCCTAGCAAACTAACCCATGGTCCCTGCAGCATTGATTGCTACACCCTGTTCTAAGTGCTTCTGGTTTTCTGGTCACTAACTTGCATCCTACAGATCTCCAGCAGAAAATATTTCCAATGCAAATGTTCATTTGCAAAGAAATACCTAGAGATCTCTGAGAGTCTAAAGAGTTAAACATGCAAGCAGTCTAAAGTTGCTTTGAGACTGTATATCTGCATATTCATATTCTGCACATTTAATTTAAACATGGCTGTAACCATAAATGAGAGCCTGCAAACTTAATGGATATAGGGTGATTACTTTATAGAATTTTCTTATTTTGATACCTGTTTGAAGTGTCTGAAATGATGGGTCTGTGCATTCACCTGATATAATTATTTCAGCATATGAGACAACATGCTGAAAGTGGAAAACACTTTCAAACTATCAGATACTTTTGCATGTAGTTTCTTCAGATATACAGTTGTTAGCTGAGCAATAAAAAAATCAGTCATAAGTATTACTTGGTGTTCTTTTAGTAGTGCCGTAGGCGAAAAGCTGGTGGTCTATTATACTCAGGCCACACTAGGTCTGGAGTTAGGAACCAGCGTACTAATCATTTTCTTATCATTTATTAGCCTTGTGACCTCATTTGCCTCATCTGTAAAATAAATGACTCAGCCAGGTGATCTCTGGGCTTCTTTCAGCACTATGCACTATGAAAAAATTGGAGCTCTTGCTTAAAGCCAGGGTGAAGGTAGGGCAAAAGACATCATTAGTTTAATAAATTATAACCACATCCCAGCTTGTTCTTAAAAATAATATATGCAGTTGGTATTCATTTAGTCATTATGATTTGTGATTATATTAGAAATACAATCCCAGTTTGAAATTGATTTCACTTATTATATGACTGGGATCTTGTGTTCAGGACTTCTTCCGATCTCATACCTTTCTTTTGACTCCACCCTACCTCGTGCTATTAAAAATAGAAAAGTAGAGCTTGACCTTCTGAGTAGCTTACCCTGTCTCCATTCCTATTGTATTGCTTAGCAATACAATAAAACACCCTTCTGTGAATAAGCATCACGCTGAAACTTATCTCAGAACTTTCACCTGGTTATCTACATGTCTCCTCTCACACTCAAAGCAGTTTTCTTCCAATTGTCAAGTAATTTACCATAGTTATACTGTTACCTTTCACAGTTATTGCTTTATTTAAAAAAAAAACTGTGTACTTACACTTATTTGTTCAGCAAACTGAAGTATACCCTACGTCTCAAATTACTTTTATCACGTAAAAAATAAATACAAATTCTGAAGTGAAACAAGCCTTTTAAAAAAATGCTTTTGGTACTTTACTAAGCAGATTAATGATGGAAAGAAATACATTTTAGCATTTTATTCTCTTCTGTTTTGAATCACCGATACCCTACGTCTCAAATTACTTTTATCACGTAAAAAATAAATACAAATTCTGAAGTGAAACGAGCCTTTTAAAAAAATGCTTTTGGTACTTTACTAAGCAGATTAATGATGGAAAGAAATACATTTTAGCATTTTATTCTCTTCTGTTTTGAATCACCTATGTGTTTGTCTTCAGAAAATTATTTAAATATATTGGCTCTAGTTAAAAATACGTGGCTACTTGGTTTCAATCATGTTTAAAGTAAATATTTTGAGCTTTTCCGTGAATGGTAAGTACAATTTCATCAAGGCTTTATCATTTTATGAATTATATAAAAATATTATTCTCCTTCATTTATGAAGAGGAGGAGAATCTGGTCATACTGAAAAGTGAGAATAATCTGCTCAGCTGATGAAGATACCTGAGTGTTCACATTAGGCAAATTTACTCCAGGAGGCTGGGACCCAGCCACAGACGTGGCCTCCACGTTGTCCCGTTCTCATGGGATATAGAGAAGAGCTCCCGGCACCTGAGAATAATAGAGAATGTGAATAACTCCCTTGAACACATTGGAGCTTGAGCCAGATTATCACAGTATACGAACTAGTCCCTGGGAATAAGTCAGGAACACTGTTCATGTGCCTCAACCCTTCCGAGACTCCAGGATAACTTTTAATGATTACTCCTGTGGTGTGTTAAGGCATATTCTAGCAACAACTTAAAGGCCCTAATGTGGCTGCCAAAATTGCCTGGTAATTTTTAAGTATTGGAGAATTATATCCTAGAGAGTGTTTAAAAGCCGGGAACTCAAATACCTACAAAAGCCAGGTGGTAGCCCTGGAGTGAGGCTTGCAGGCGGGGCCACAGTGAAAGGGAAAGCATGTGGCCCCATTAAAGGGGCAGCCATTCCTCTGCCCCAGCTAATGGTTGCCAGGTCAGAATGTGGGCTCAGAGTTACCATCTCTCCCCACCTTTAAGGAGAAGCTAGACATTCAGATTTTTGTGTGAAAGCTCCTGAGTCTCAAACCCTGGCAAATTCAATTTTAAGAACATTGTGCTAAGACAAATAAGTCTGTGAGTTCATTAATTCTGAAAAAGAATTCGAAAAGATATTCGTGTACCTGGGAAGGTCAGTTTCCTGTTGGCTTTGGTTGCATATGAGCCACAAGTCCTGGGGCTCTGGCTCCCAATTGCTGCATGGGAAAAGCCCTACCTGTCCTGCAGATTGGCCTTTGCAGCCCACCATTCCCTACCGTTTCCTTATCGGGACGAGGACTTATGGGTACTTTAAAAGTCCCATTTAGAGTTTCAGAGAAATCTCATACTTCTCGTCCTTTGTGTTTCTTTCTCAGTAAAATGGGGGGTTCTGGGGTTTGGGTCTTCAGGATGGAAGACACAGCTGTCTACATTGTTCTCATTTTGGGTTGATGCATTAGTCAGGGTAGGCTAGGTTATGCCACATAACAAACTAACACCAAATGTTCAGCAGCTTAATACGACAAAACTTCATCTCTTGCTTTCACTCTGTGTCTAACGCTGTATGTCAACACAGTTGGTTTCTCAGTGACCCAGACTGACAAATGGCCTATCTCTTTGTGATGTTGCCATCTAAAAATATGACTTCTAGGGACTCCATAGCTTAGGAAGATAGCAATGGCAGGGGCACATCAGTTTTGTCCAGAGGTGACACATATTACTTCTGCTTATGGCCCTTTGATCAGAACTAGTCATGTAGTTTCAGATAAACTGCAAGGGGGGACTGGGAAATATGATGTTGCACATGAGATGCTTGCTGAACATTACAGCTTCTGCCATAATGTTTTCCTCCCTGTCAGACTCAGGCATGGGGCTCCCATTAGTAAGTGACTACAGGTGGTTTCAACCCAAAATCCTTCCTAGATGCCAAGAAAGTCTCTAGAGGCATCATCTAAAAGTTATCAAAAGAATCTTCTAGCTTAAGTCTTGTGAATAAAGGTTGGAGCTCAAGAACTTTAGCATTTTAGAATCAAAAAGCATGAAGTCTCCTTGTCCAGGGCTGCTCTGCTGCTGCTGCCATGTCATGATTACAACCCTGGAGAAAGGAGAAAAAAATCTTACTGAAGGCCTTGCTCAGAATATGACCTCCCTCAATAATCTTCAAACACAGAGCTCAGCCAGCAGATCGTAGGGAAGCAAGAGGAACACCTTCTGGTTGGCTTCTGCCCTGAATGGTTTTACTCCTCAGTAACTGTTGGTTGATCAGAAGTATAAGCCTCCTACTAATGCTACCATGCATATGGGGGCTGTGTATAAAGGCTTACACTTTGTTTTTTGTCTGTTTGATTGTTTGCTTTTTGGAAAATATTCACTTATTTATTATTATTTTTTTAAGTGACAGATAAAGTTGTACATGTCTATCATGTCCAATATGTTTTAAAAGATTTATTTAATCATTGTGGAATGATTAAATCTAGCTAGTTAACATATATGCTACCTCACACAGTTATCATTTTTTATGGTGAGCTCACTTAACATCCACTCTCTTAGCATTTTTCAAGAATACAATATATTGCCATTAACTATAATCACAATGCTGTGCAATAGATCTCTTGAACTTATTCCTTCTATCTAACCCAAATTTAGTATCCTTTAACAAGCATTTCCCCAACCCTTGATCTCCAACTGCCCCAGCCCCTGGTAACCACCATTCTACTTTCTGTCTCCTTGAGATCTACTTTTAAAATTCCACGAGTGAGATCATGAAGTATTTGTCTTTCTATGCTGGCTTATTTCACTTAACATAATGTAATGTCCTCCAGTTTCATACATGTTGTTGCAAATAAGATTTTCTTCTTTATTGAGGTTGAATAGTATTCCACTGTGTATATACAAGAGTACTTTAAAAAGTTCATGGAAAAATGAAATTGAAAAATAATACAAATCTTTCCATGAACTTTTTGAAGACCCCCCTATACCACATTATATTTATCCATTTATCCATTGATGGGCACTTAGTTTGATTCTATATCTCAGCTATTTTGAATAATGCTGCAGTAAACATGGACTGCAGATATCTGTATGATATACTGATTTCATTTTCTTTGGCTATATACACAGTAATGAGATTGCTGGATCATATGGTAGTTCTGTTTTTAATTTTTGAGGAAATCTCATGCTGTTTTACATAATGACTGTACTAATTTACATTCCTACCCATAGTGTATAAGGGTTCCCTTTTCTCTACATCTTCACCAACACTTGTTATCTTTTATCTTTTTGATAATAGCCATTCTAACAGGTGTGAAGTGATATCTCACTGTGGTTTCAATTTGCATTTCCCTGATGATTAGCAATGCAGAGCGTTTTTTCATATACCTGTTGGAAAGTGTGCACTTTGAAACAGACTTTACTCTGAGCAAAAGTTCTCTAATATAGGTTTGGGGATCAATCTTGCTGGAAAAAAAAAAAATGAAGAGAAAGACCGCAACTATCATGTGTATCTTTTAGTTATAAAAGACTGAAAGCCCAAGTCAGATCAGCTCAAGCAAGAAAAGGAATTGATTCACTCTAGCAATTGAAGTCCAGGAGAAGGACTGGCTTGTTACTGGATTCAGCACTCGAACTGTGTGCAATTGGCACCCACATTCTCTATTCTGTAATTCTCCATGCTGGCTTTATTTTGAGCCACTACACATTGGCCCTTAGCATTTCAGCTGACTCAAAATAGCAGCTCCAGCTTCATAACCTCTCAGGTTCGAGTTTAGCAAAAAGTATGAGAATCCTTTCTTGCTTACTCAAAAATCCTGAGATTCACTCTAAGTGGACCAATTTAGGTCACACGCCCATCCCTAAACCCATCACTAGGGCTTGTGATGTGGTGATTGGTTTGTACGGAACCAAAAAGTAGAGGTTGTTGCCAGAAAAAAAGAAAAATGGATAGCGGGGGATGAACACATATCCATTATTCCATGTAAAGTGGATAATAAAGATAATTACCTAGCTATTGCAATCATCTAACCCTAATATAGTTTTATTTCCACCAATTATCATCATCTTTTCTTGTACCTGCTGACTTGGCATACTATCATCAGAATCCCTGGTAGTTAAAATTCTGTTGAAGGAATTCAACTCCTATGGTTTATTTTGATCTACAGTTGTAGGTCTGAATGGTTAGTACAGAAGTACTTTTTACTGAAGCCACTATTTTATTTTTAACATGGTGCTGTTTGTACATCTGGCAGCCTGCAGATAGCTGGAAACAGTTTGGATGTCCTTGAAATGAAAAATGGTTATAATCTCTGGATTTCTGTTTGGATTTATACAAGTCAAGAGGGTTGAGACAGAAAGGATTATTTTCCAAATATCTTCCCCCAAAACTTTTTTCTTTTTCTTTGGTTTATTTTCCGGGTCTATCTCTGTATACACATGTGTTCCTTTTGAAAACGTTTATAATTTCCTTGGTTTATTGAAATGCAAAATTTTACTTTGGGATAATACACCCAACTAATTGCCTTGCAAATATCCAGCTTTATCTTATGTATAAACTTCATGATTAAATATATTTAATTTTTAAAGAAAAAACTTAGCAAGCTATTTAGATTCTGTAAGAACTCATACTGGGGGGAAATTAAATATTGCTTACTCTGTTTCTTTATCTTTAGCAGATTATGGAAGGCATTTGTTTGGGAGGTGCCAAAATGATAATAAGAAATCTCCAAAGCAATAATGGCCAAATGAGGATGGGAGATGGGTCTCATATTATTTGAACTTGAAAACATATATTGATTTGGTGTTTTCCAAGGTATATTCCTAGAGCTGGGGAAGTTAGGAAAAATGCTGCATTTTTATTTTCCTCTTGAAGATTAAAAACAGACATAGTCATAGTAAATTTTCTGAAAAGTCCTATAGTAAAATAAAATGTTCAATTCTAACATGGCATTTGTTAAACTTATTTGACCACAGTATTGCATGAACAGCTATTAATATCCCACAGAATCACAGGATAAACTTTCAGATGCACATTAACTTCTTCACAGTATTTAAAAAAGAATCCATGATATATGTTGATGCACTTCCTTTCCATAAAATATAAGTGATCTTTCCAGTTTAATCAATAGGAAAGGAAGCTCTTCCCTGTAAAAATATTGATTGAAAGTATATATTCACTCAAATTTCCCAGGTAAGAAGAAAGGGCATGTTTCCTGGAAACGGCAGCATGAACACTTGCCAAGCTCTTGCATAAATCAGTGTTCACTATTGTAAATCATAATTCCATTAGCCACTGGGAGAATTTTTTTTTTGTTTTATTCTCAAATTTGTAATGAAAACCATTCTTAACATAATTCCTTTAGTAACATACTTATGCAAAGTAAAATAGTCTTTAAAATTGATCTTTTCTAACATGTAATTTTCACAGTTAGTTCCTGACAAAGCAGAATGTGAAAAGAAAAACAAACTTTAGTGACATTTATTGTAATCTATCTAGGGTTTATTCACTGTGGTAGGAAGTACTGGTTAATTTAGCTAATTTCACAGAAGAGCTGAATGTGAAAATATTATAAGTTAGTTTATTTGGTTATTTATACTAATAGTACAATGACTTGAATATAACTTTAAAGCATATTATTTGTATTATGATTTTGTATGCTTTTAGTTTAAAACTAATTGCCTTTCTCATTGACGCATGGGTACTCACACTAATTTTATACAGTATTTGAATCTGAAAAGTGATTCTGCTACAGAAACCCACTGCCAACTTGCTGAAATTGGTGGAGTGCATGTTTTCAGTCAGCAAACTACCAAAACGACATGAAAAGTCTGAGGAAGATGTAGCCCCAGGAAAAACCTTCATTTGAGACCTTGTAAATGCAAGAAAATCAATTTTTAACTGTAGAGCATTCAAATTATAAATGACAGCTTATCCACATTACACCATTACAAAATATAGCTAATAATATTCTGATTACCAATAAATTGAAAAGTACCAAAATCACAACCACAAGGTTACTTTTTAAAACAATATTACTCAAAAAGCAAAAAGACTAATTGAAGAAAATTTGGAAAAGCAGAATACTACAAAGCACAATAGGAAATACTTACCATTCTATGATCAAAACCACTTCAGTGTGTTGACATAGTTCATTCTAGTCATGACTATCTTATTTTTTCGCTAAGCCATAGACTATATGTATTTTCTCTTGTCATTTTAAAACCAAATGAACATCATTTTTTCAAAAGAAAAATGAATAATATGGCCTAACATGCCAAAACAGAATAGTATTTTTCTTAATTAAAATAGACTTCTGTTTTTGTTTTTCCTGTGAGAATAAAAGCAGGCTTATTGTAGTAAGGGCTTTCAGCAGCTTTCTATGTGAGTATGTGCACAGATTTGAAGACTACTATGGTCTGTTAGGAATATTTCATAGGAAAATCAGCAAAAATTTTTCCTTAATTTCCTTTCCTTCATTCTCTAATCAAAGCCTAGGATGAGCCCAAAATTCTCTTATAAATAGTTGTTCTGTGTCATAGTAAAGAAATTATAAAATTCAGAAAGATAAATAATTCCAATAAAGGAACTTTATCTGCTAAATAAATCTGAAACATGCTAGGGTGATTTCACCTAAGCCACTCTCCCCTCCCTTAAGTTCCTTGGGCCTTCATCAAGTAGCCCCTTTTTAATTTCTCCCTTCTGAACCCCCCTCCCTATTTCTCTGGTACTTCCCCCGCCCCAGCAAACTCCTTTCTTTAGGGAACTCTGGCACTTAGAATGGTATAACCGAACTCTAACTGCAACCATGCCTTGACGACATTTTATTGACACTCATTTGTGACAATTCCACCCTCCCACACTATTCTTAGAATAATGTTTAAAATATATATCCCTGGAAGGTCCATTTATGTTTGTCTTGAATCACAATCCATCAGAAAGATACAGCTCAGAGTGATTTTGCGTGTGACACATTTCAGATAATGACAAACCTTAGACATTGGTGTAACACGAGGGTATAATAAATAAATACACTTTTTCTGCAGATTAGAGTAGATCTTTGGCAATACTACTCTAACCACTAATCTTTGGGCATAATTGACCCCAAGAAAAGTCATATGCAGTTTTATAAAATTCAAAACATTTGCAGGCACCAGGTAGTACCACCAACTTTGGGCCAATTCTGCATATTTGGCATTTCATAATTTTTTTTTTACCCCGGAAAACTATGCTGAATTCTAGTGAAATAGTAAAGAGAAACATCAGATCTTAATTCTTTTCATTAGAAAAGAACAATTCCAAGAACAACTTTGGAATCATATACAGTTTGAAATATATTCTAAAGGCCTTCTCTGTCTCTGTCTCTGTCTCTTTCTCTTATTTTGTAAGGTAGGGTTATATTTAGTTGGTTTTTTTCGTGAAAGTATATTTTAGCTGGATTTGAAGGTTAAGTTTCTTAATCTTTACATGAAGAACATAGACAGTCTCTGAAGGTGGTTTCTCAGACTGAATAGAAGAAAGTAACATGCCATGGAAGGATAAAAAGAGTTTTCGAAGATTTTTAGCTCTGGAAGCCCAAACCATACAGGGTTTGGACTTTATCGCATCAGTCCTAATGCTTTTTGTCTTTCTTCCAAAAAACCAAACTGTATATTTTTTGTACTGAGTTGTGGATTCAGCCTATAAGGGACCATTGTCAGTAGGCTCAAAATCTGAAAATGAAATGAATTTCGTAACTGGAAAATCCAGTTATCAGGCATGAGAAAATGGCTGCATTTGTTTTAGATTCTTTTGCTAGTCACTCCATTTTCTTCTAATTTAGCAAGGCTCATGTATGAAATCAGACTCAGCTATTATTTATTTTATCACTGAGCTCCATAGTCTAAGGTATGAATTGTTCCTCTCATATCTAGGAGTTTTAACTTTCTCTCTTTTTATAGTTAGGCAGCACCTGTACCATATTTTTCAGCCTCCTTGTTCATAAACTCATAGTTAATTTTACCATCCCCTGCATTCATCTGGAAAAGACAGATCTCTACTCTCTCTCAGTGGGCAATCAAATTATGCCGCACTGAGGCACAAGTGATCAGTAGCATTTCATATTAACAGAAGAGTTGTTTTTGTTTTGTTTTTCTTTCCAGGTTTGCTTGTAAAGCTCTTGAATAAGGATCCACTTTCCTATTTTGAGCTTATGACTTGTATTCTATCTACTTCAAAAAGGCATATGAAGCTAGCTGAGAATACAAGGCGCATGTATTATAACATCATTAACACAGAGAGCTAAAGTCATGGATGGGGGAAGGTAAAAATATACCAGTAGAAAAAAGAGAGGTCCTAGAACTAAGCAGGAGATCTTAGTCAGAGCCCTGTGGCAACCAAGGCAGAGATGATGGATTACTAAATTCTCATTAGCTGCTGGGGTGGGGGTAGAAAGGACAGATACTGGGTCATACAGGGAGGCAATTTTTCTATTCAACTGAATTGTGAAAGGTGTTTATAATATGTTTTTTAAAGATAGGATAGACTTTGAAATTATTTTAGTGATTTTTACACCANTTATAATATGTTTTTTAAAGATAGGATAGACTTTGAAATTATTTTAGTGATTTTTACACCATTTTATAAAAGTATATCATGCATTGAGGAAAAAACACACAGTATATGGCCAGATGTATTTTCACAAACCAAGCACTTCTCTGTAAACAACACCCACAACAAAAAATGGGATATGTGGCAGGTCAAAAAGATCCCTGTTACTCCTTCCAGTCATGACTCCCTCCTACCCAAAGGTACCCACCACATCGATTTCTTCGCAAATAAATTAGCTTTAGCTTTTTTTTTATTTTACTGTATTTTAAAATACAAGTTTCGATAATTTACTCTGTCTTCATTTTTAAAATGATAATTTTGTCCACTCATGGTTTCATTTCCATTCATTCACCTCTTGAACACCCACCATACAACTCACAACCATGAAGCTTGGTATGTTTTAGAGCTCTAAATTTTTTTTTTGTTATTATTTAATTTGCACGCACTAAAATTTACTCTTTTTATTTATTTTTATTTTTTTGGTGTATGGTTACATGAATTTTGTCACATGTGGATTAATGTAACCACCACCCCACCACCTCACTCTGGAGTCTGAACAATTCCATCACCCCCAAAATTCCCTCGTGCTACCCTTTGCAGTCAAATTCTTTTCCCTACACTAAGTTCTGGCAACTTCTGAAGGAACTTTTTATTTTGACTTTCAAGACAGTAATGAGAAGACATTTCTCAGCTGCAAACTTTCCATTTCAACTTCTGTCTTTGCATCTCCATCACAAAGCCATTTCATTTTTTGATTGCAAAAGGCCAGAGTTATTCTGTCCATATTAAGAAAGATATTTTTCTGGTGGTCAAAAATCGCAGTGTTCCACCAAACTGACTTTGTTTTCTGTACAAGATGTGTTTTTTTTTTTTCTTCACAGAGGCTGGGTCACTTATGCTGCTGAGCACAGAAATTTTGACCTTTGGGTGAGGCTCACACTGAATCTTCCACTGTGAATATAACATGTCCCAAGATGGTAT
>NW_007727614.1:267721-268116 GCF_000696425.1 Galeopterus variegatus | reverse complement strand
TTTGTAAAAAAGGTAACACTGAATTGCAAAATTTGCTTTATCAACACTTAATCTTTTATTTACTATGTCATATTACAAATGCAAAATATATTCTGTAGAGAAAGGCAAGAAAATACAATCAAGCAAAAGAACATTAAAAACACCTTACTTCTATGTCTCCAGAAAAAAACATTCTTTTTCAAAAACTTCGTATAATGGAAAATTTCAACTGTGAACCAAAGCAGAGAAAATAGTACAGTGAACCCTATGCACCCCTTCACCAGCTATACCAAGCATCAACTCACATCCACCCCACATGGATTTGCTTGATTATTTTCAAGCAAATTCCAGACATCACAGGATTTCATCCATAATTTCAGTGTGTATGTACTTCTAAAAGGTAATAATTTAAAAAA
>NW_007727614.1:259929-267155 GCF_000696425.1 Galeopterus variegatus | reverse complement strand
AAAAAACATAATTCCATGAACACAAATAAAAGAATCAATAATTCCTTTATATCAGTATTTTTCCAGTACAAATTAACTTTTTAAATTTTTAATACCTGATTAACTTTATTTTGGTATAAATAAATAGCTGTAAAAACACCAATTTGTAACATCCTGGTGCATATTCTCTGACTATTTTCTTTCTTTTCTTTGTGTGTGCATGTGCCTGTGCCTGTGTGCATTCCCTTCCAGACTTCCTGCTGCATGTGAACACATGCTCTCATATTCATCAATTGGCTTATGCTGTCCAATACTTTAACATCTTCCTATAAGAGTATATCTGTCTCCCTCATTCTTTTATCCTCATGACTATTTAGAATCTCATAGGAGAAACTGCCATTCCTCATTTAGTAATCTCCCTTTCATTGCTGATCATGACCATCCTGCACTACATATAAATAACATTAAAATTATCACTGAACATAAGTTCACAGCCACCTTTAGATAGTAAGAGCCACTTGGTGAGTGAAGCAGCAAGCAACATCAGATCTATCTCTGATAAGTATGTCTTTGGGCAAATGTGCTTTACTTTCAGTTAATAAAAGCAAACATGCTTGAACCATATGCTTTCACCTGTATGTCAGTTTGCAGTTTATCTGAGACCAAGTTACACTGCCAGGAAAGGAGCCGCTGTTCGTAGTAATCTGGAAGGTCTGAGTTGGCATAACTGATGAATGCATGATCACAGTTAAATAAACAGACACCACATTTGAGCGACAGTGTTTCCTAAGCTCCCAGATCCTGATGGATTTTGATGATTCAGGAGCATTTGGCCTTGTTTACATTCTGAAAATCTGCATAGAAAGACTTGTATTTTGGAACTAGATAAACACAGCATGACTCCTGGCTCCAGCATTTATTGCTGGGTGATTTAGTACATATTAACATCCCTTAGTTTGAAATGTCTTCACCTGCCTAAAGAAGATAATAATAGTACCTGATCATGAGATGTTTGTAAGGACTGAATGTGGTCATGGTATGGTAAAGGCCTTGCAGAGTGCTTGGCCAGTGCTCAATACTGCAAATGGTAGCGGTTTCCAGTTATAGTTAAAAGATCAAACTAAATGCCAGATGCCAGAGATATAGGGAGATTCTACTTATTTATAGCGTAGCAACAGGGAAACGAATCTATGCCATTAGAAGTCAGGTTGGAAGTTATCTTCAGGAGGTTAATGACTAGAAGGAGGCACAGAAAGCTTCTAGGGAGTTAATAATGTTTTTTTCTTGATATGTGCTGGTTACACAGTTGTGTTCAGTTTTAGAAAATTCATCAAGCTGTACACTTAAGAATATGCACCTTTATATACTTTATAATTTAATGAAAAATTAAAATTTTAAAAATGAAAATAATATAACATTAATCATATTTCTGATGATAAGATACCTGGCACATAGTAACACAATAGGTAGACAGATGTAATGCCAGTCATTGTTATCAATTTGCATTGTTGCTTTGTTAAACTTTAGGAAGTTTGAGTTGAAATAATGTTGATTCAAGCTAAACACCACGTATATTTAGAATGGGTTTTGTTAAATTAATCTCCTTTATATTTTTGAGACAACTTTCCATATTCAAGTTAGGGCAAATATTTAACTTGCTTTCCCTGGTTTTCTCTGGGGGGAAGTCCTAGGGGTGCAGCTATAGAATTGTTAGCCTTATCTTGCCTGCCGAGATCAGAGCTGAGCTGCCGCATGCTTTAAAATGAGTTATGGGAAGCCTCAGAAACCCTGAGGAGGTGTGCCCCACCAGTAGCAAGCTACATTAACAAGGTGTCCTGAAGAGGAATTCTTTTTTTTCACAATACCTCCAAGAAGCAACAGTGAATTCATGAGCAAAGAGTTATCTGCTTTTTTTGTGTGGTGACATTTCAAGTGCCCAGAAGAATATCTGGCGTTTGAGAAAATAGACCCAGAAATAAGTATTTGATCTAGTTGCTCTCAAATAATCACACTCACTTTGTCCAGCAGAATGAAGTGAGCTAGGCCCAGTGTTTCGTACAGTGAAGGCTGCTGTTTGGTGCAGCTTTAGCTGCCAAATTGAGGGGAGCCCTTGGGAATTGTTTATGGAATCTTCTCTGTAGAAAAACTTCAGTTCTCACTGTTGCCTGTCCTTTCTTTTCACAATCATATGTGTATATTTAAAAAGCCTAAAAAGTAAATATTTGATGACCCTCCATTTGTAGTCCAGTGTATACAGTATAGTCAGATAGATTTCATAAAAGTCACCTAGTAGAGGTAACTTTTAACAATGAACTAGTTTAAACAGATGGGTCATAGTCAGTATTTTCTAATGTGAATATGGATATGAAAAACATAATTATAAGGATGTTAGACCTCCTTTTTTGCTGTCACAGCACACAGCTGGAAATTGCTTATTATTAGCTTGCAAATCCTACAGGAAAATACAGCATTATTTTTAGTACTCAGCAAATTTATGGTGGTAATTATGGGTACTCACATCACTTCCGGAATGTGGAAGTCCTATATCTTTATTCTCCATGTTGAGAAGATAATTTTTATCACTTGTGCATCCTGAATATTGATTTATGTGATTACTGGGAATCAGAAGTGCTTTTCTGGTAATTCTATGTATGGGTGACAATAGTCGCTTTGCAATGTAAATTGTTTGGAAGGCTCTGTGGCTGTGGGTTTTTTAAATCTTGAAAATGGGTAAAGTAAAAAAAGAATTGCCTTATTTTCCCATCACCAAATCCACCAACTACCTGCATCCGAAGTCGCACATTCTGCTTTTTCCTGTGACAATTTGGAGTAGTGCCCCTGGTTCTATTAAAGGCCAAATCCTTCCCTTGTCCTCTGGATCCCACCTACTCTTAAAACCTCACTCTCACTTTCACGCTTCATCTCCCTGCTGTCATTTTTGTGCCCCCATCAGTCTCCACACATGCCTTAACAGCTCTGATCGTGAAAAGACAGAACCCTCAGTTGCCCCATTCACTGCAAAAACCCTCAGAGAATTAGCTGTGTTAATGGTCTTCACTTCCTCTCCCCCTTTCTCTCCTCAGTCAAGTCCACTGGGCTTCCAAATCCATCAGTCTTCTTTATAAATGACACCTCCATCTACTATTTCCTCAGGCCGAAAGCACTGGACTCATTATATACTCAATCTTAGAAGTTTTCTTATAAACTCAATCTCCAAAATGTATTCATAATCCAGCCACTTTTCACATCTTCACTGGGCACCCAACTCCATCAGATCACAGACCTCTTATCGCTGTCACCAGAAATTTCCTTCTTGCTAAATCTAAAGGCTGGTCAATTATCTGACCTTTACTTATTTGGCCTTCTTGTTGAAAGATTTTTTTCTCTAGGCTTCTGTATTAGTCTATTCTTGTTGCTTATAACAAAATACTTGAAACTGAGTGATTTATAAAGAAAAACAAAATTTATCACTTACAGTTTCTGAGACTGGGAAGTCCAAAGTCCATCTGGTGGTGGCAACAGTGGGAAGTCCAAAGTCCATCTGGTGGTGGCAACAGTGACGCAGGGGTCTCACATTGCAAAACGTGAGAAACAGAGAGAGCAGAGAGAGAGAGAGAGAGCTTCACCTCTTTCCTCTGTCCTTTGTTCTCTCCTCATCCCCAGCGGATTGGATGGTTCCCACCCACACTGAGGATGGGTCTTTCCCACCCAGGCCACTCAGACTCTTATACCGATATCTGCTGGAAACACTCTCACGGACACACCTGAAAAGATTGCTTTACCAGGTTCCCCAGCATTCTTTCATCTAACCAAGCTGACACCTAGAATTAACCTTCACACGTTCTGTGACAGCACATCCTCCAGTTATTTTAATAAGGAGAACTTAGCAAAAAAAGAAGGTTNTATAAACTCAATCTCCAAAATGTATTCATAATCCAGCCACTTTTCACATCTTCACTGGGCACCCAACTCCATCAGATCACAGACCTCTTATCGCTGTCACCAGAAATTTCCTTCTTGCTAAATCTAAAGGCTGGTCAATTATCTGACCTTTACTTATTTGGCCTTCTTGTTGAAAGATTTTTTTCTCTAGGCTTCTGTATTAGTCTATTCTTGTTGCTTATAACAAAATACTTGAAACTGAGTGATTTATAAAGAAAAACAAAATTTATCACTTACAGTTTCTGAGACTGGGAAGTCCAAAGTCCATCTGGTGGTGGCAACAGTGACGCAGGGGTCTCACATTGCAAAACGTGAGAAACAGAGAGAGCAGAGAGAGAGAGAGAGAGAGAGAGAGAGAGAGAGCTTCACCTCTTTCCTCTGTTCTCTCCTCATCCCCAGCGGATTGGATGGTTCCCACCCACACTGAGGATGGGTCTTTCCCACCCAGGCCACTTAGACTCTTATACCGATATCTGCTGGAAACACCCTCACGGACACACCTGAAAAGATTGCTTTACCAGGTTCCCCAGCATTCTTTCATCTAACCAAGCTGACACCTAGAATTAACCTTCACACCTTCTGTGACAGCACATCCTCCAGTTATTTTAATAAGGAGAACTTAGCAAAAAAAGAAGGTTAACTAGGTAACTGAAAGGGATCTAGATAATTATATATCCTTATACAATAATGAGTTAACCAGGTAACTGAAAGGTGTGGAAAGAGGTCTCTAAGGTGATATGAAGGCAGCAACTGCAGGAAACAGCCACCACCTTGAGGGAAGAGGTGGGAATGACTCAACTTTAGTAGAAGCTTGGAGGAGGGGCCCTGAGGAGCTGAAACGCTGACCTGTGAGAAGGGGCTGCTGCTTGGATGGAATTTAGGTTTTTAAGCTCAGAGGAGGGTCGTGGGGGGCTGAGACCCGGCCCTCTGTGCTGTTTGGTGCCGGCACTGGAGTCACTGAGCGGAGTGCTATGAGGATTGCTTGGTGAGTATTGAAACAGCAAAATGCAATGAATGAACTGCTGCTAAGAAAAGGTCCCGCCCCTGCCAGAGAGAAGAGCGGGACCGGATGGTCCTCTCCCTCTAGCGCCCCCTAGGGCCAGCCCGACAGGCAGCCGCTGGCGAAGCGAGAAGCCGGGTCCCAGCCCTGCGCCACAAAGGACAGTGTAGACAGGTGAGTTGGAATATGAGATCAAGGGCTTGATAGGGATGGGGATGAGTTCTGAGAAATGTGGCGTTAGGCGATTTCGTCATTGTGCGAACATCAGAGCGCGTCTACGCAAACCTGCATAGCCTGCTGCACGCTTAGGTGGCACGGTCTAGCCTGTGGCTCTGGCCACCGTCGCCTGACCGATGTGGCGCGTGACTGTGTATTTATTGGATGAGCTAACTAAAACCTCAGGTTTTAGTCTTCTCAATAGTTTTTTTCTTCATCCATTTAAAATAAATCTTTGATTTGATTTCATATCATGGTTTGTTACCGATTCTACCTTGCTTTCATTACCTTGATTTAGTCAGGCAAGCAACCAGTCAAGTAGTTGGTTAAGAATTTGCCAAGTGCTTGGTCTGTGAATACGCTCAGCTCTCAGACCCCGAGACATTGATCATGCGTGCCTGCTCTTCATATATTTTGCCCTCAAGAATCTTGACATTTTCCTTGACCTCACAAATAGAAAAAATAAAATAAAATCTGATGTATATAGGTAACTGAGAGTGCTTGTTTTTAAAGTACAGCTTATATAAATGTATAGAAGCTTTCATACCCTTGGCAAGAGATGTGCAATTATTCACATGTTGAAAATGGATGATTTCCAGAGTCCCTCCGCACTACTCATGTGGTCTTATTGTTAGAATGCTACTTCTTATGTATCTGCTGAAGCTGAAAGAATGTCATGCTGTAACCTGAAGAATCCACTGGCTTTCTGTTTATTTAGACAGTAGCCATCCTGCCTTGCTGCAGTGTAGAGAAGGGGTTGGGAGAGAAAGTGTGTTCCGCAGAAACCGGGACAGCATCCAGGTGTGCCAGCTGCAATGCAGGTCCTTCACCTCTTTACACCCTCAAGAGAAAGATCTGTCCTGGCATTGTGTTCACTAGGAAAACTATTGTAATTAACTTCAGTCAAGGTTGAGAGATGTTCTTTACCTAGCAGAAAATACCTCCTGGCATTCTGACTGCTGAAAATGGCCTCACCTTTTGCCTGACTTCTCCTGCAATCTCAGAAAATTCATCCTAGAAGTCACAGTGTGTGAGCTGATGGGATGTTCATGTGAAAATGTCATTTCTTGAGAGAGGGGAAGAGAAAAGAAAAATAGGTGTGGTGTGTTCTTCCAGTTCATACCAACACTCCTCAAAAACCTCTCAAATGTGTGTATCTCTTCCAAACATAGGAAGGCACCAGTGCCATCTGCATGCTGATTCTTGTCCCTAATTCAAGACTCCTGTCTGTCTTCAGTGATCCATCCCAACTCTCACTGCTATGGAGCAAGAGTTCTCTGGTCTCTCTTCTTCCCAGTTATCTATCTCTGTGGCCTGAAGTTCTACCTTTTCTGAGAGATTTCTGGCAGGATTAAACTCCAGTTGTTCATTGAACCATCCATCTTCATACTAGACCCTTTGCTGGTTGCTTTATCTTCTGTATTTCACTTTCTCAGTCCTTTATTTGTGCTTCTTCCCATATAAGATACTAGCACTGAGTCTTTGTCTCAGGATCTGCTTCTGGGAGAACCCTGAATCAAAACATGTCACTGTCAACACAAACCTCATGGTGATGCTATTTATCTTCTTTATTATCTAATTAAAGTGAGAACTTGAAATTTAGCTTCTAATTCAAGGAAAAGAAGAAAGTATCTTTCTGATTGGGGAAGGACAAAGTTTGGGGCAGATGAAAGCTTTTAGTAGCCTTCTAGCCACCCTTCGGCTGTAGCCACATATGGTTGTGAATTGAGTGTCAGTAATGGTTCTTCCCTGCCAATACCCTAGAATAATGACCTGGTTCATCATCTGTCTGACCTGTTAATCCAGCTAAGCCATTAGTTTCCAAACTTTAACATGCATCAGAATCCTCTGGAGAGCTTGTTAAATTACAGATTACTGGGCCACTCCACCACCAGAGACTCTGATACAGTAGGTATGGGGTAGGGCCTTAGAATTTGCATTTCTAGCAAGTCTGCTGGCCTAGGGACCACACTAAAAACTGCTAGTGTAAGTGTGCTTGCACTGTAACCTCTTGAAACATACAGCCTGGAATTTGCCACTGAGATAAAGCATTAATTGGTTTTTCTTTTTTTTTTTTTTTTTTTTTTTT
>NW_007727614.1:250227-259708 GCF_000696425.1 Galeopterus variegatus | reverse complement strand
TTTTTTTTTTTTTTTTTGTCTTTTGTCTTTTTTCCGTGTCTGGCAACGAATCGCAACCCTCAGTGTTGCCCCTGCACCGGACCGGGGACCGGCAACGGGATTGCAACCCTTGGTGTTGCTCCCGCGCCTCACTCAGCCAGTGAGCGGGAACCGGTCTGTATGTGGGATCCGAACCCTCGGGTGGGAGCGCCGCCGCGCTTCCCAAGCGGCGCACTATCCAGTGTGCCACCGGGCCGGCCCTAATTGGTTTTTCTTTTAAAACAGATTTTGTTTAGATAATATATTTACATTGCTCAAAAGTTAACGTATATAAAGCAATAGATGAATTCTTCCTTAATATGATATAATACACTGATCTCAAAAAAGCAAGAATCATGCTTAACAGGAAAACACTGGAAACATTTTCTTGGAAGGATACAATGAAAATGTTTATTATGTTTATCATAATTTACCTGTATTCTGAAGATATTCTTGATATTATTGTATACATAGAAAGCCCATGACAATCAACTGAAGAAATAAATAAATAAATTTGTGTAAAAAGAATGTTCAGTTACATGGCTGTGTACAATCTTAATGTGAAAATATTGGTAAACTTCCTGTACAAGCAATAAACAGGGAATATATAATAGAAACAGAACCCCTGTTTAAAAAAACTTATCAGAGAATAAACTATATTTTAAAAATATGCAAGATCTACATAGAAAAAAAAAAAACTTTAAATCAGCCTGAAGTTTGTAAAGACTTGAACCAATGAAAGATATGTTCTTGAATGGCAAGACTCAATTTACTTCATAAGTGTTAATTTTCTTTAAATTGAAATAAATTCAAAATAATTCTGATAAAATACCAACATGAATTTTTAAAAAAAATTATTAATAGACTTTATTTCCTAGAGAAGTTTCAGGTTCACAGCAAAATTGAGAGGAAAGTACAGAGATTTTCCACAAACCCCACCTGCACCCATGCAAGCCTCCCTGTGATGAGGAGCTGCCACCCGAGTGGTACATTGTTACAGATGGTGAACCTACACTGACACATCAGTACCACCCAGAGTCTGTAGCTTACATTAGGGTTCACTCTTTCTGCTGTACGTTCTATAGGTTCAGACAAATGTCTAGTGACATGTACCCGCCGTTATAGTATCATACAGAGTGGTTTCACTGTCCTAAAAATCCCATGTGCTCCACGTATTCGTCCCTCCCTTCCCCTTGGCAACCACTGAACTTTTTACTCTCTCCGTGGTTTTGCCTTTTCCGGGATGTCAAGTAGTTGGAACCGTACAGGAGGTAGCTTGTTCAGATTGGCTTCTTTCACTTGGTAATATGCCTTCTAAGTTTCTTCTATATCTTTTCATGGCTGATGGCTCATTTCTTAGTATCAACATAAATTTTGTTACCTAAAGATGCCATTTCTAGAGGGCACATGGGGAGGGGGGGAAAACCCCAGTAAGTTTAGCCAGGAAAATTCTACAGGAGTAATGAGGAAGGGATGACGCCATCAGATATTAAAACGCATTGTAAGGCCATAATAATTTAAACATTGCGATATGAGATCATAAATAGACACATTAGAAAATCTGGGAGTAGCCTCTAATACATACAAATTTATAGTATATTACAAAGTTGACATTTTAATTCTTGATAAAGGGATGGAATAAGAAACCTGTCATCAGCTGTGTAATTAACATTGTTACTTTGGGCATTGCTTCAGATTCGTGTACACTTAGTGTTTACAGAGAACTCCCTACATGCCAGACAACATGCTGGGCATTCCCATGGATGTTGGCTTGTTTAATCTTCACAAATACCTGTGAGGCAAGAACTCATATCTCCATTTTAAAGCTGAGGAAAACAGAGGCCCAGAGAGATTAGGTATCTTTCCTACAGTTGCACAGCAGTGAGTGGGTCAGCTGGAATTCAGACCCTGGCCTTCCGACTCCCTTCCTGGCACTCTTTCTGTACACCAAACTTCAAGTCTCATTAAGTGGCATTTTTTTGCCATTTCTTTTATCATATGTATATTTTCTGTTCATCATTATTTCTTGAGTCTGTTTTATGGAGTGGTCAACATGAGTTTCTAATTAGCACTTTAGATCACAAAATTGATTTTAAGAAAAGATTTGTAATGAATTTCTTTGATAGAATATTGACATTCTTTCAGTTCAAACTGGCGAGACAGTGGAGCTTTGATGGTCTGAGTGAACTGAATTAGTAGCTGTATTAGTCAGAGTTCTCCAGAGAGAAAGAACCAATAGGATATGTATATAGATACATGAAAGGGGATATATTAGGAGAATCAGCTCACTCAGTTATGAAGGCTGAGAAGCCCCATTATAGGCTGTCTGCAAGCTGGAGGCCTTCGTATGCTGGTAGCGTGGCTCAGTCCAAGTTTTAAAGCCTCATAACCAGCGAAGGTGATGGTGTAATTCTCAGTCCAAGCCAAAGCCCTGAGAGTCTGGTGGTGCTGCTGCTATAAGCCCTGGAATCCAAAGGCTGGAGAGCCTGAAGTTCTGATGTCCACAGACAGGAGGACACAGTGCATCCCAGCTCCAGTGCATGGAGAGATACATTTGCCTTTTCCCTCTGTTTTTATTCTCCCTGGCCTGCAGCAGATTAAATGGTGCCCACCCATACTGAGGGCAGATCTTCCCCACCTGGTCCACTCAGGCCCACATGCTGATCTCCTCTGGAAACACCCTCTCAGACACACCCAAAAGTAATGCTTTACCAGTTTTATAGGTATTTCTTATTCTAGTCAAGTTGATACCTAAAATTAACTATTTCAATAGCTAAGGGGCTTTGAGCCCTGCCTCCCCTATACATGAGCCCTGGGACTGGCCAGATCTGAGCAAGTCCAGGGAAAGTGATTGTGTAAATCTGGGGTCTTCCTATTCCTGGGGCCTCTCCCTCACCTCAAGGAAATGCAGATGGCCATGGAGGACTGGCTTTCCAACTACTCAGGATGCCTCTCAGCACTCCCTGTGCTCATTTGGTAACCAGTATAGCACCAACATGCCTGACATGACTTCAATTCCTTGCGTCAGGGCCTGTCACTACCCCTCTATCCCTTGATGAGGTAATAACAGATGTATTTTTGCTCACAAGGATGCTGGGCTCATTGAAAGCCTACTTATAGCTCAACTCCTGATTCTGAGGAATGACAGTACTTTTTAATTAAAAAAAAAAAGTATGATCTACCTGTTGAGGAAATTCATGATTTTCTAGTGATTTATGATTTTTATTTTTTCCTCTTTAACCAGGATGAAGCCCTTTTTTCATTAGGTTTATTATGTTTTTAATTACCTTAGGGACCTATTTGGTGCCTAATTATCTGTATGACAGGAAATTAAATGGAGCTTCTATTTATCAGTAGGCACAGTGTAACCTTACTCCCCCCACCCCTTGCTTTTTAAAATGACATAGGGACCTATTTGGTGCCTAATTATCTGTATGACAGGAAATTAAATGGAGCTTCTATTTATCTGTAGGCACAGTGTAACCTTACTCCCCCCACCCCTTGCTTTTTAAAATGACATCATGAATTGCAAATCTAGATCAAAGTTAATTTGGTGCAGCACTTTCAGGCTATGAGTTATAAAACATTGAATAAATGTTTAAAGGATAGTCAGATTTTTATCAATTGATTGCCCATTTTCATTGACTCATCAGTTGTCATAGGAGGTTCTTCTGCCATCACGGTCAAGTATAAGACCAAATCTGACCTCTGAGGTTTAAATCCTGGCATAGCTACTTAGTACCTGTGAAACTTCACTCACTTACTAAACCTTCCAATGTCTAGTGTTCTTACCTGTAAAATAGGAATTATAGTAAGACCTCACAGGGTTTCTGAGAAATAAATATGATAATATGTATAAATATATATAAACTATTTCAATGTCTGGTACATAGTAACTGCTCAATAAATAATCACTCTCATTATCAGGGGAGAGCCAAGACTTACAGATATGGGTTAGCGTTTTTATTTACATCCATCTGTTTTCTATTTCAGGTAAGAGATGAGCGTTGCAAGACTTGCATGTTTTTGTTGACAGTGAAAAAAGTAGAGGCAGTGCTGGTCCTTAATCTGAAATTAAGCAGGAAGACCTGCAACATATGGACTGTCACATGCCGCAAGCTCTGATCATGTTTACTCCTCACTGCTCAGACTGGCCAGGAGATACAAATTTAAAGCTCACAGTCATAAAAGATTTTATTTCCTTCCCTTGTTTTACTTCCCACTGTCTAAATCTTGAAGAAGTTCCCAGTAATGAGTTCTACAGGTGGTGTAATCCCCTCCCAGAAAATCGTGAAAGCAAGACAATGAAGTAAATGAAAACTCCCTAATTCCCATAAGTTTCATTTCTATTTCCATGGCAAAGCTGAATACATTCGTTATTTAGAGCCTTTGTCTCAATTGTCTTCATTATTTGAAACCTCAGGAATAAAATATGTTGGAATAACTGGAGAGTGTGGAAAACATCCAAACTATGCTTACAGGCTTGGGTTCATTTTTCGAAGCTTCCTCTTCTTGTCAGCCTTTGTCAATGGGTTCGGGCTTTTACCAGTAAGAAGTGAATATTAAATTGGTGCACTTCAATCTCCGTAGTTCAGAAGGAACCTGTGCCCCCCAGAGCTAAATCTACCAATCTGAGTGACACATCTGCTGGGAGGTAAAGTAGCAGCAGCTAGAGAGACACACAGCACGCAGGAGCCAACCCAGGCCACCATGATAATTGTAGTGTGGCGGTCCCTGGTATCCTAGGAGTAATTACTCTGACATTCTTTATCATTGTTTGTTAGATGTGATATGAAGCAATTATCTAGCTGCTTTTTGGAATACTGATGCCTGGTCTGTCTTTGCACATTATCCTCATCTCATGCTGTGACCCTACAGGACTTAATTCAGACACTTTGAGTCTCTCATGGCAGATTGATAAGAAGCTCTGGCTTAATCTCCCATTTCTTAGGATGAGACTCTGGTGTTTAACCGTGTTATTAAGGAGAAGTGCTGATAACATGAGGTATTGCCATTTTTTTTCCACTGGCAAAATTTGATTTGAATCTTAAATTCTCTAGTGCCTGGTCTCCTACTGCAAATATCGGCACAATGGCATTTACTGCAAATTGTAAACTACCCTCATAATGAAGGCAGATACGATTGTTTTTCCTTATAATTACTTGCAATAGTCCCTGTGTTCACAAGAGGCACTTCTCATAACCCTACTTTAATAGTAATGTAAGGAATATGGAATAAGGTTTATCAAGACCACATGGTTCAGGTCCACACTTGCTTTGTTGGAGTAATGCCTGCAGGCATGGAAATTTCACCCTCCAAGTGGTGGTCTGTTTTCTGAAGTTGAAATTGGCATTGTGTCAGTATTTTGCTTTCATGTGAATAGCTGTTTCTCAGCTCCTTTATTTTCGTTTTTTTCTAAGAGCAGACTTTTACTTGGAGCATGGATCAGCATGCCCATGTTTTAAATATTTTATATCAGCTTGTTTGTACCACACACACAATAGGAAGCATCTGGCATCTTTCAAAAAGGCTGGAGGAAGCCACTTCCTGATGCTGGGTATGGTTGGCCCTGCTTTGCCCCATGCTTGAGGTCTGTGGTGAGGTACGGGGTGGTACAGCCCACAGAAGGAGCAGTGGCCAGGCCATACCACAGCTGTGGCATTGTGGTGACATAATACACACATCTATCCATGTGCTCTTTGGTGGTCAGCACTGCCATCCCTGTGAAGAGATTTCAGTAAGGCAGTTTGGAATGGTGTCAAGACTGTGGGCATTTAAAGACCCCACCAGCCACATCTGCTTCTTCTCCATGAGCCATTCTTTCATAGTTTGGGAAACGAGGAGAACCATACATTTATCCTACAGCTGATCCTAAGAAGTAAATGGGTTGCTGGATATAAAGCCCTTACCTAGAGTCTCAGGAAGTGTGACCTCCATTCATTTGCCCATTTGTCTACCTGTCTGTCTGTTGATGCAGAGGGTTGACTCATGGGACTTCTGGTTCCTTGGCTCATTATTAGCTGTGGTCTGTAAAAGGAATTGCTACCTTCATACATTATTCATTTCCCTCTTATTTCATAACCGACTTCCATTTCCCACCCTACTCCTACTCCCACTCCTATATGTTTGACATAATCATGTGTTTGGATGTGTTCTTTGTAAATATTTTTTGTTGTATTTTGTGAATACAACTTTAGTTTACACAAATGTTGTTATGCTAGATCTTATCCTCTTCACTCTCTTTTCCCTTCCATTTTATTTTTTTTCTTTTATTTTGCATATAAATGTAGCCTATCAGTGCTCACTGGTCCATGGAATTCCATGATGTGGAATCTGATTTAGCCATTTCTCCAGCGACAGACACTTGGATTGGCTCCAACTCCCCAGTACCACAAACAACATTTTTGTATCTGTTCCATGCAGACCTGAGTAAGAATCTCTCTGGTGCATGCCCAGGGGTGAGATTCCTGGGCTGACCTCCAGAATGACTGCACCAGTCCTCACTGCCATTGGCAACACGCAAAGGTTTCCATGTCCTGCATCCCACGTTCCCACCAGCACTATTGTGAGCATAAAGAAATATCTCATTGCTATTTTAACTTCTGTTTCTGTAAGACTAATGACTTTGAGCATCAAACTCTTATCTTTCTGTTGATTTTTTCCATGGTGTCCTGTATTGAGCATTAACTCTTAATTTTGATGTAATCAGATTCATCAATTTCCAACCTTTTGATCTGTGCATTTGAGTTTTTAAGATACCCTTTTTCACCCCTTAGTTACAAAGATGTTCTCATACATTTTTTTTGTCTAAATTCATAGTTTCGCTTTTATATTAGTTCTTAAATCCATCCAGGGTCTACCTATACAGATGGTATTAGGAAGTGATCCAGCTTATTTTTCTCTGTATAGGGATAATGCTGCTAAAAAGTGTTTCTTTCTCCCATTCTGTTATAATCCCCCCTTTTGATTTCTTAAACTTTTCTTCTTTTGTTCTTTCAAATATTACTCCCTTATCTTCATTGTTTCTAGTGTTGCCTCACAAGTCTGATAACAATCTCATTCTTATTCTGCTCTATCCTCTGTATCTGTTAGTTTTTCTTTTATATTTTTTTCTTTATTCTTTCCTGATACAATTGAAGCAGTTCTTAAATCTGTTCCTAAGATTACTAATTTATTTTTCTGTGACATTCATGTATTTATTTCAACTTCTGTGTTCTTAATTTTAATTATTATATTATCTGTAGCTAATATGCCCACTTACTTTGTTTTATGACATAGTTCTTGGTTCATATTGATTATCTCCTTCATATTTTCTTTCATTTATTTATTATGCTTAATTTAAATTTTTGGTCTCTCCACCTAGTAATTTTTCTTCAGATTGTACGTGACATTCAGTGTGTTATCTTTCTTTTCTAGTGGTGGTTCTCTTTTTTAATCTAGTCATTTTAATGTGTAAGGTCCTAATGGGAAAGCATAGCACAGGAGCTGCACCACCGCCTTTCTCTCTAGGATTCAGTAGCCCCCTCCCCCTCTACATGCACCCACCAGGATGCACACACACCAGTACCCAACAGCCTTTAGTCTTCCCTGGATGATGCACTTTTTAAATATTAGTGTCTTTTCTATGCTTTCCTTTCATCTCTCTAGTTCTTTTCAGGGTTAGAATCCAAAAAGCCTATGTCCATTTATCATCTTGTCAGCAGCTGGAAACATTTCAATTTCTTTGTTTTTTTCTCATCTGCATAGGCTCAACTTTTCCACCTAGTGATTGGCTCCCCTTTGGAAGCTACATATACAACATGTTGACACACACAGGACAATCAAAGAAAAAAAGTCAATCCACCTCTGATCCAGACAGCTGTCGCAAGGCATAGAAACCCACCACATAAACAAATTTATCCTATATGGTCAAAGTTGACACACACAGGACAATCAAAGAAAAAAAGTCAATCCACCTCTGATCCAGACAGCTGTCACAAGGCATAGAAACCCACCACATAAACAAATTTATCCTATATGGTCAAGCTGTCTTGAGACAGTATTTCTTCTTGAGTGGGATTATCAGACAGAGTTTGAGAAGTTAAAATTATAGCAATTATTATGCTAAGTGAAATAAGCCAGCCACAGAGAGACAGGTACTGATTCCACTTATATGAGGTATCTAGCGTAGTCAAACTCATAGAAACAGAAAGTAGGATGGTGGTTGCCAGGAGCTGTGGGGAAGGAAGAATAAGGACTTATTGTTTAATGGGAACAGAGTTTGTTTTGCAAGATGAAAAAGTTCCAGAAACTGGTTACACAACAATGTAAATATACTTAAGACTATTGAACTGTGAACTTCAAAATGGTTAAGATAGTAAATTTATGTTATGTGTATTTTATCACAATTAAAAAATTGGATTTTGCAATTAGTTGAGGAAATAAATTTAAGAGCCTTATACAAAAAAAAAATGGTATAGCACTAGAATAAACTCCACAGAAATTTAGCAATGTATCAGAAGCTTTAAGAATATCCATATCCTCTTCTGGGCGTATCCTAAAGAAAAAATGAGAAATGTGGCCAGAGTATAATTTAAGTTTGTTCACTGCAACATTATTTATGATATAAAAAGACACTTAACCTAAATACTCAACCAGAGGAATAGTAAATTAAGATTGGTACTTCCACAGGAAGGAAAATGCATCCATCAAGAACTTTTTTGAGGGCTGGCCCAGTGGCACACTGCTACAGTGCGCCGCTTGGGAGCGCGGCGGCGCTCCCGCCGAGGGTTCGGATCCCACATACAGACTGGTTCCCACTCACTGGCTGAGCGAGGTGCGGGCGCAACACCGAGGGTTGCGATCCCGTTGCCGGTCCTGGTCCGGTACGGGTGCAACACTGAGGGTTGCGATCCGTTGCCGGACACGAAAAAAGACAAAAAAAAAAAAAACCTTTTTTGAAATAGTTAATGCTGGAAGAAATATTTAAATTATAATGTTATATGAAAAAATAGGATGCATAACAATTTAATATGATTTCAGTTCTTAAAACACACACACATATATACAAAACAGAAATTAAAATAGAAGGAAATATACTAAAATGTGAACAGTGATAATCTGTTGGTGGCGGGATTATCTGTGATGTGTGTATACGTGCTTTGTAAACCTTAACTTGGCACACTATAGAGGCAGTGGTTATAAGTCACTCAGAATGGAAGACGAGCTACACCAACATAATGCCCTATTTTAACAGTAAAAAATGTAATGGGCATGTACTAAGAATTTTCCTGAGCTATCTACATACATTACATTTCTTTGTCCTCCCAACCAAACTATGAGGTAGGTAGTTTTAATATTCTAATTCCTTAATGGAAAAAATGAAACTCAAAAGTCACAAATAGAAAGCTGAGGAGTCATGATACATGAACCCAGAACTTCCTAACACTAATTTCTACTTTTTACCAATTCCAAAAATAATCTG
>NW_007727614.1:232358-249126 GCF_000696425.1 Galeopterus variegatus | reverse complement strand
CCTCCTTGAGAGGTTCTCAGAGATCCATGGTCATTCCTTAGAAGCATAGTGACCCACTGATTAAAATGCTCTGGACCTGATCAACTTTTTCCATAGCAAGTCATTTATAACACATATAATTTGGGAAATCCAGAATGCTCTGAGAACTAGTTGAAATAATAAGTGCTCTTGAAAGCCATGACTGGAAATGACTCTCTTAGCCCCGCAGGCTCTTGCTGTGATTTGCAGTACATTTTCAAAGAAGGGCTTTTAAGGGATTTGGTTCATTATATGTGCATTCTACATCCAAAAGAGCCCATGTATGACACAGAAGAAATTACGAGGCCAGAGCATTCCTCCTTATTAGAAATGTAAAGAACACTTGCACTGGTCAAATAGCTCTAAGCCCCTTGAGAATTCCAACACTGGCTTGAGGATCACTGGGGATTCTGAATATGTGTACTCTCATAATAGCAGTACCAATTTTCCCAGAGTAATAGGATATTAAAATGTGGCTTTCTCTCTCTCTCAATACTGGCTAAGCCATAAGACAATGCATGCTACCTTTCATAGCGATCACCCTGCAAAACTTTCAAACAGGTAAGCTCTGATCCCTTGAAGAACTCTCAAACCCCTTCTCTATACTGTTAGTCTAAAAGGGTTGTGTAAAGATGTGTTTGTTTTGTTGTGTTTGAGAACTTTTGAAGGTAGGTGCTGGTAGGTAGCGAATCCCATCCCTTAGGAGGAGAGGTGGGACAAGTGTTTGCCTCTTACCCCAGGCCTAGTGAGAAAAGTTTCAATAAGACCATTGAAAGAACTCCAAAAACATTCCTGCAATTAGGGACTACATTGGCATGATTTGTGCCACGTGCATAAATAATGTAGAAGGCTAGAAATGGCTTAACCACTTTTACAGTGAAGCAAACGGTAGGTCATTGCTCTGTCAGTATTGAGTTTATTGGGGGCAAAGAATACAAGTTGATAGACACAGACCAGAAAGTTGAAAAAGAGCTGATATAGGATTGTCTTGGATTCTGTCCAGAGGGGACACCCAGAGGTGTAAACAGACCTTCACAGAGAGAATCTAAAGATATTGCCTGATTCCTGGGTCACGTGAGCCAGTAAGTGATGCCACAGATTCAATACACCACCTGTCACAGGTGGGAGGTGTCTGATGATGGTGTGGGGTCAGGGGCCTTCGAAAAATCCACAAAAACTTTTCATAAAAATTAATTAGCTTTAAAGATCAGCTGGGACCAAAAACACAAAGCCACCTTATCTGCTCTCAGACCTCTACTTTCTCCTCTTTTTTCAACCCCAAAAGCATCAGAAACAAAAATTAACAAGAGAAGAAAGTAGGAGAAAGGGAGAAAGGTGACTGCACCCCACTCCCTCAGCTTCCCACCTGCACAAAGTACCAGCTGGCAAAAGGGAGGAGTTTTAACTTCAAAATATATAGTGAAGTTTTGATTCTTATATAATAATCAGCATTCTAAATTTTATGAAAAAGTACTGTATCTGATGACTTAAGCTCCTTAGGATGTTTTATTTCCTACACGTGAGCAGTGAAGTCATGGACATCTCAGAACTTCTTTAAGGAGAAGGGACGAATGTCATTCTCTAAACACTTTCTCTTAGGGGATGGTGGGAGACAAAACATAAGTTGCTTTGTGTTTTATCCCATGAGTTATGTCTGTTAGATACAGAGGTAACACTCTCAGAAGCCCATCTGATATTATCCTGCCAGCTCTCCAGCCTGTACTCCTGATCACCTTCCCAGTGTGGTTACTGCTCTTGGAGCATGGTGCTAATGAGATCTGGAAGGTGACCCCAGCATTCTAAAGATCAGTCAGTTACCTGCAATATACATTTTGCAAAGTGGACTGGGCAGAAGAGTATGGGCTGGCTCAGGGCATCCAGATGGAGAGTCAGCTCAAGTGGGCACCCTTCCTATCACCATGGGGACAGACAGAAAATATTTTCCAGGCTGACTAGAAAGGAAGATTGAAGTTAATATATTTTCCTAGGGTTGCCAGATCAACCCTGTCATAAAATAAAACTACGGAATACCCTATATTTTGGGGACAGACAGAAAATATTTTCCAGGCTGACTAGAAAGGAAGATTGAAGTTAATATATTTTACTAGGGTTGCCAGATCAACCCTGTCATAAAATAAAACTACGGAATACCCTATATTTCATTTAGTATAAGCATGTCCTAAATATCACATGGGGATGATCCATACTAAAAAATTATTTGTGGTCTGTCTGAAATTCATATTTCACTGGATGTCCTGTCTTGTAACTTGCAACCCTAAGTGAACCCTCTCCCTCTCCTGCATAGTGGGATTACATTTAGGCCATTGCCCCTTTAAAAATGTCCAGAGATGCCCTAGGACCCTGGGCATGCTCTGTTTCCCACCTGCTTCTGGGAAGAGGGGGCTGCCTTGGCTTCTGCCCTAGGACCCCGGTGTGCTCTGCTTCTTGCCTGCTGCCAGGAGGAGGGGGCTGCCCTCAGCTCCTGAAGCAGACAAGAAACAGAACACACCAAGGGTCCTATGGCAGGAGCCAAGTATAACATCCCCACTCGGAAGCACTCAAGGAGTATGCCAAAAATACCACTTCCAGGGCCGGCCCAGTGGCGCACTGCTACAGTGCGCCGCTTGGGAGCGTGGCGGCGCTCCCACCGAGGGTTCGGATCCCACATACAGACCGGCCGCTCACTGGCTGAGCGAGGTGCGGGCGCAACACCGAGGGTTGCGATCCCGTTGCCGGTCCCGGTCCAGTACGGGCGTGACACTGAGGGTTGCGATCCGTTGCCGGTCACGAAAAAAGACAAAAAGGAAAAATAAAATAAAATACCACTTCCAAACAGGCGGCCCACCACAGCCACCACCACAGTGGTTGCCCAAAAGTAGCTCAATACCCCAGTAGTAGCCACAGCTGTCATTCAGGTGGCCTGCCAGATACTCAACTGTATTGACACAAGAAGTGTCACCAGTGGACACCAGAAAAAGAAGATGTCTCTCTTCTCAAAGCCCACTCCACAGTAATAAAAGAAGCAGCTGCTCTACCAGTTGACCAGATATCAACATAAAGATACTGGAAATATGAAAACACAAGAAAATATGACAAAACCAAAAGAAAACAGTAATTCTCAAATACCAGACCCTATGGAGCAGGAAACCCTTTAAATGACTGAAAAGAAATTCTGAGCCAACTACATTAAGGAAACTCACTGAGGTACAAGAAGACTCAGACAACATAATGAAACAAGAAAAAAATCCAGGATATGAAGGAGAAAATTTACTGAGAGATTAATACCTTTAAAAATAATGTAGCAGAACTCATAGAACTGAAAGATTCATTCGACAAAATAAAAAACACAAACAAGAGCTTAAGAAGCAGGCTAGAACAAGCAGAAAGAAGGATTTCTGATCTTGAAGGTAGTCTTTTTGAAATAACCCAGGCAGATAGGGGGAAAAAAAAGGAAAAATGAATTTTAAACAAGTGAAGCAAATCTAGGAGAGCTAGCAGACAACCTTAAGCGCACAAACATTTGAATCACGGGCGTTCCAGAAGGGTTGGAGAAAGGAAAAGTCATGGACAACCTATTCCGCAAAATAATAACAGAAAACTTCCCAGGTATAGAGAGAGATACGGATCTTCAGACCCAAGAGGCTCAAAACTCCCAGAACAGATTTAACCCCAAAAGATCCTCTCCAGGACACACTATAGTCAAACTGGCAAAGCTCAAAGACAAAGAGAGAATCTTAAAAGAAGCCAGAGAAAAGCATCAAGTCACCTATACAGAAGTTGCCATCAGACTAACAGCAGAAGTCTCAACAGACACTCTACAGTCCAGAAAAAAATGGAACGATATATTCAGAATACTAAAAGAAAAATCAGTCAGCCAAGAATACTATACCCAGCAAGGCTAATCTCCAGAAACAAGGGAAAAATAGTATATTTTCCAGACAAACAAAAACTTCGCAGTCCAGAAAAAAATGGAACGATATATTCAGAATACTAAAAGAAAAATCAGTCAGCCAAGAGTACTATACCCAGCAAGGCTAATCTCCAGAAACAAGGAAAAAATAGTATATTTTCCAGACAAACAAAAACTTCGGGAGTTTACCACTACACGACCAGCCTTACAAGAAATCTTCAAGGAAAGTCTGCATTTGGAATCTGAAAAACAATCATCACTACGACGAATACACAAGAAAGAGCAAAACCCACAGGAAGAACAAAAATTCAAATGAGAAAGAGAGACTAAATCTTACCACCACAAAAAAAAACATAATGACAATGTAATAATGCCCCTGCTTTATTTCTGATTTTAGTAATTTTGGTCTCTTTTTTCTTTTCTTGATCAGTCTTGCAAGTTTTGTTGATCTTTTTAAGGAATCAACTTTTGGTTTGGTTGATTTTTTTCTTTTGCTTTTTAATTCCCTATTCCATATATTTCTGTTGTAATCTTTGTTATTTCCTACTTATGTTCGCTTATGGTTTAGTTTGCTCTTTTTCTATTTTGTTAAGGTAGAAGTTTACATTGCTGATTTGAGATTTTTTAAAATTTCTAATATAGGTGTTTATGAGTATAAATTTTCCCCTAAATGAACCCTGCATCCTATAAATTTTGATATGTTGCACTTTGATTTTTATCGGGGAAAAAAAAAAAAAGTCCAGAGATGGAGCCATCTATATCTGCAATGTCCCTAATTTCCAAATCAAAGCTTGACATATTTTATCTAATACATTGATACCACTACAAAAGAAGAGTTTAAATTTTTAAATTGAAGCCATCCCAGAATATTCAGGCCTGTGGCCCCTTACCTTCCCACCCAAGGCCATGTTAAAACTGAAAGACCTGTTCCTGGGTAGTTTTTTTGTAAGCTGGAAAACTTTACCAGTGTGGTCTTAGGCAAGTCACTTAATCTCTCTGAGTTCTCTGTCTCATCACCTGTGAACTTCAAATATTAGACTCTCAACGAGAACTAAATAAGTTGATGAAGGAAAATTGACAGGCAACACCATAGAAATTCTTATAAATGCCACTATTTGGCAGTAGCATAGAAATCAATATGTTTAAATTTTAAAAATTCTCTGTTGGTATTCATTTTGCAGAGAAAAATGCATGAAAATTACTTTTTAAAGTAACATCTCTTGAGGACCTGACTCCCTGATGAACTCAAGCTTAGCCGGGGATAATAGAACCACAACAGACCCAAGAATTCCAGTTAGCCAGTACAGATGTCTCCCCCATTGAAGGCTTTTCCAGAACCCGCTTTCAGCAGTCAGAGCTTTTTAGTGCCTCTTTCTCTTCCTTTAGCTGTCAGCTTTGGGGTGGTGCTCACAATCTGAGAAGCAGCTCAGAGATGAGAGGAAAAAAACACGCAAGAGTGGATAAAGAAAAGCTGCAAATCAGACCTGAGTATGCAACCCTCAAAGATGAATTCCTTGCATCACGTGCAGCCTGTGCAGGTGGTTAACAGCCATTATTCCTGAGGATGTGGCACTTTTCCACACTCCTCAGGCCAATGCAGGCTGGACCACAAGCGTGAGGGCAGGCTTGGCTTTCCAGGTGACACTCCTCCTGTGTACCAGAATCCCATGGAACTGGTTCCAGAAGTTCATTTCCACTGGCTTCAGCACTCATTCCATATTTGCTTCTTCCAAATTTCTGGTAGCCTGCTGTTACTTCCTTTTACTTCATTATTTTTTTGCTGTTGTTTTTATTGTTCCAGCCATCAAGTCATAGGAAAAGCCCATTTGATCTTAATTTTGTATTGCTCATTATCAGTTATCTTTTAGTCATTTTCCTACGATCTTCATCAGAAAGTTATTTGTAATACCCAGGGGAGAAAAAGCCCTTTAGATCTTCCCCTCCACCTATTTCTTCTTCCTCTCACTCTTTTGATGACAAAGTAGCAAGTGACTTCTGTGAGAGTTTTGGGACATCCAACCAAATGACAAATAGTCATGTGATGTCCAATATACTGAAAAATGTTTTACAGAAAAACCTTTAGTTAAGAGCCTGGGGAGGAAGGTAAAGGCATTTAAGAAAAATCAGAAGCTCAGAGGAGACAAATGGTGCTTGATGAGCACTTGAGATGAACACCACCAGCTAATGCAAGCAATCAGCAGGTTTGCAGAGAATATGCTGATATCTGCAGAAAAAAAATGCAATGGAGGAGAGCTCGCAGATAAACACGAGAGCTCAAAAAATATATATTATTGCTAGAAAAACCTTGACATTTTGACCATCTTTTATGGTGCAGCTAGAAGGGAAATACAGGGTACAGTTTTTGCAACAGATCATCTTGCCTGTAATAAAGTCATTCAAAGTGTTATTTCAGGATTCCTCTGCATGAGGCTCCATCACATAGCAAATCAGCCAGACGACCCTGCATTAATAAGAATATTTAACCACATCATGACAGAAGCAACAAGAAACATGCATTGATAACCTTAAAAAATTTGAATCAGGGATGAACTACAAGAAGGTAGCTCAATTCAGGATGTGTATCTGTTACCTTCTATTGAACACTCTCAATAACTCCCTCAGCCTCATAGGGTTTCTAGTTGCCAGCCCCCATCAAAGAAGCTGTCTGCTGGACTGTCCAAATAATGCAGAACTCATCCTTCCATGCTTCTCAGGAAGGAGCTCTTCTGTGGATGATTCTTGTAAAGACTGCACATCTTTCTTTCCCTCTGAAGAAAGCCTGAGCAGTTAAAAACATTGCCACTTCAATTTGTGCATCCATTCACCCATTCCAAATAGCATATGCTCTGTCAGTAAACCTCAGCTGCAATGAGCAAAAAAGTACATTTAAGCTCACCTTTACATGCAAAAGCACAGAATCACACTTTGTTCTTATGGAGATGGTAATACAAGGTACGATTCAATAGCTGTCTGTTGGATTTTGATACTCTCCTGCCCCTGGATGAGAGTTCTTCAGGGCCTGCTATCCAGCGATAGATGATCACTTTATTATTAACAGCAATAATAAAGCAACAAATATTCTGACCCTCAAACATGGCTCATTCATCCTTTTAATTAAAGTAAAACATGGTGGACTAGGTAAATTTGTTCACAAATGAGCTCAAGCTGTTTGGGTTCATCAGTCATTTCTGAATCACTAAAAGTAATGTGGTTGATGCCAGGGTGCACTGCCCAGACCCTCCACTGAAAAAAGGTAGAACCCATTACAAATGGCATATTCTCCCCCACAGCCTCTACAGGGATTGCTTCAGCTGAAGAAAGCCCAAGGTCATGCCCCATTCTAGGTGGCCCACACCTTCTTCAGTGGGGGAACAAAGGCCTGTCCCCTTCCTTTGCACCAAATCAGCACAACTGTGAAAGGTCATGCTCATTTCGGATTCCCCATAAAGTTGGCCTTGGCCTCCTTTGAGACCATGTCACATCTTTACTTCAGTCCTCTGCCTGATTGACTTTTCCCCTTTTACTTCTGTGGGTGTTGATCTCAAGAGCACTTTCTCATTATCTTTCCACACACAGATCTTCACTTTAGAGTGTGCTTCCTGGAGAACCCTAACTTCAACAGCTACTTCGTTCTGTTTCAGACTCTTGGGTTCACCCATTCAGACCTAGTGAGATCTCCTTATTAGCCCATGAACTACAAAGAATGTGCTAAATAATACTCTTCCCCTCCAAATTATATGCAAAATTGTTATAGTTTCATCCAAAAAAACGAAGCCTCTTGGGAGATGAGCGGAGAATGAGTTTGGTAAAAGAAGGGAAGTCTAGGATAAAAGTGCCTGAGTAGGGAAGGCAGAAGTGAGAATGGTAGGAAAGTAGATATTTGCTTTCGCTACTTAATTATCATTGGGAACTCTGCCATTTTATTTCCTGCCATTGGATGAGGTCTCCTTTAATGGCTAACCTCTGGGAGTCATTATAGATTATTTTTTAAAATATATTCCAGAAAATTTAGACAGTCCTCATTTACTTTTTAAAAAAATCTATCCTCTTTCTTGATTGTGTTCCATCTAAAAATTAAATTGGTGTGGGTATGGGTGTGTGAAGCGGGGGAGGCCTTATTTATATTTTCTCTTTTTGAGCCTATAGTCACTTCTACCTGAAACACAATAGCAAATATGACACGATCAAAGAATCTGAATATTATCTGTAGAGCTTCCTTACTTAGACTCCTGAAGCACTCATTAAATTCCTTTGATTCATATCCAAAATATTAAGTCAAAATCTAAGGGAAAATAAAATCAATAAAGCCATCCGTGTATAAATTGCAGTCTGGCTAGAACAAAGAGGAAGGTATACAACTTCTCCACGAAAGGCAGTTAAATATTTCATAAGAGTTGCAGGAGCTGTGGAATTTTTCAGCTTTTACCATTTGTGAAAGCCAGTTTATCCCGTGTTGTAAGACAAATCAATAAAGTGGATAGCATAAAAGGAAGACAGGAGAGAATTTTACCAAGTCTGTCAACCGAGTCATTGTAGTCCGTAAAGATGACTCGGCAATTGGTGTTCAACCTGCAGGCCCTTTAGAGGACGTTGAAGAAGGTTTTTAACATAAATGTTCTCCTGGAAACAGTGTCTTTAATTGTTTCAAAAATGTATTCAATGATATGTGCTTCTGAAATTGTACTTTGGAGTAACTCACCACTATCTAAAATCAGTGTTCATCCTCTGTTCCCTTTTATTTCCCAGCCTTAACTCTAGTAGTTTATTCTTGACTCTGTCAAGTTCGTAATTAGGCAACCACTTTTTGTGATGTCCTGCTTACAGGCTAGCTTTCTGCATCCCACTGCTTCTACTAAATTGGCAAGATATGGCACCTCAGATCCTTTTGGGGAATATATGTACCACATGGGTTTCTATTAAGGCATGGATATGGAAAAGAAATGCCCAAACCAGAGAGTTGCATAGAATTTTGGAGTCCACAATATCAATGCAAAGGGGTAAGGACTGATCAAATGGGCCTATTTGGGTTCCCTTCATTTCTCCTCTCTCCCTCCCTTCCTTCCATATTTTCTCTCTCTGGCTTTTAACCCTGGCTGTGCAACAAAATTACCAGTTGAGTTTTTTGATTTGCCTTTTATTGTTTTTAGAAGTGTGTGCTCCAGCACTGAAACAATTTCTGGGAATGGAGCCTGAACAGCTTTATTTGTAAAAAGCACCCCAGGCAATTCTGTAGCATGGCCAGATTTGAGAAGCACAGAGATCCCCCATCCAGAAGTCAAGTGCCAGTGGACCACACCACGGAATGGGCATGCTGAGTCGTAGGCTCAACCACCAACTGTCACACATCTCTACTAAGTTGTACCACAGGATTTGTGCATCACCCCTCAGAATGTCCCAGTGTTCCGAGGGAGACAGATACATACCCCAAGCTGTGAAAACATTCTTGGTGAAAAACTATATCTGATTCTCGGCTCCCTTGGGATTGCACCAGCGGTCTCTGCTTCTCTATGACAGAGCAAACTATTAGGAACATTAATAACTCATTAATAACTGGTTAGCTTAGATTTGTATCTTTCTGTGATAAATCTCAAAAATTATGATGAAACAATTTTATAACAGACTTTACAAGTGTCCATCCTTCTTTTACTTTAGCAGTTCATGTTAATTTTTAAGTGGCGCCCTTTTACAAGGTCTAACCCAAATCTGCCTTGTGTAAATAGAACTATAAACAGATATACCATAGATGGAGTTTTACTGGCAAAAGGCATTTTTTTTATTCCACTATATTCCTTGAAGTGATCTTTTTCCTTAGAAACTAAAAAGCAAGTGTTGAGTGATTTCCCCCCACACTAATATGTCTTTTCAGACCCTTACCAGGTCTCTTAAATCTTTCCATTTCCTCCTTTTCTCACTTACCTGCAAGGCAACTTACAAGTGGCCCATGACCCACTTGCTTTCACTCCTTTGTATTAGAAGAAAATGTGCTTGGGTGGAAAGTCATGAATCCTCCACTCTTAGCATTCTTGACTCTGTTGTCTTGGGGCATCACTACAAGTAATACAGATTTTTTTCATGTTTTCCCATAGTTGCCAGAGAAAAACACACAATGAAAAGAGGGTACTGATTGTCTTTCTTGTGTGGAGCATAGACTATCTCAGATGACTTCAGTTAGAAAAACAGGATGTGAGTGTGTGTGTGCGTGTGCGTGTGTGTGTGCATGTGTGTGTGTGCACGTGCGTGTGTGTGTGTTTCTCAACCCTGATGTTTCCTAAGGAGTAAATTGACTTTAGACCTAAAAGGCAAAACCAAATAGAATAAATAAAATAAAATGAAATAATCTACCAATTATTAGCTAGATAATAACACAAATTCTGTATCACATGACCTCACATAAAATTTATATATTTGAAAATACCAATTTGGAAAAATGTGCTGGTTGCTTGGTTCTAATTTAAAAGCAGTGGCTCTAATGAATTTTGTATATGAGAACTAGATATGTCTTACTCCATATCTCATGACACAGATATTGCTGTCTAGAGCTTCCTGAAAACTCACCTCCCGTGACATTCACTGAAAACAACATTTCCTGGTTCTTGTATCACAATAGACCTTCTTGCTGTCATTCAAGGGATCTTGCATTCCTATTTCTTAATTACAAGTAAGTCACAACACATGCTGCGATCTCTTCCTGGATGTTCCACCTGCTGTCTATTCCGCGTGTACCAACATGAACTGATTGTTACTTAATTTTACTTCCTTGGTATTTGTCACCTTGTCTGCTTTTCCCATCCCTACTTTTAATGCCTTTGTTTGGATTCTTACAATCTCTTACTTTCTCTATTACAATTACTTCTGACTTGGTTTCTTTGCCTCTAGTCCCATACCTCCAAAACCTGTTCTCCAATTGTGTGAGCCATCGAAATAATACAAATGCACCATGATCCTTTTTTCTTTAAATTTTTCTGTGTCTGACTGTTGCCTCTGTACAGAGCATGTAAGAATTTGCATGCCCTCACTCCTAGCTTGTCTAGGCTAATCTAACCATGACTGACTCAGACTCTAGGCTTCTGATTTCTCACACACTTCAGGTCTTTTCCTGCCTCCACTCCTAGCTGGCTTCCACCTCCACCTGAAATGCCCTTTTTTTTCTTCAATTAATTAGTTGTCATTCATTTTTAGGACTCAACAGGGGTTTCAATCTTCCTGTCATCCTGGGCTTCTTTCTTCTCTGGCCTTCCAGGGCCTCCTAAAGATTTCTCTATGCAGCACTTGCCACATTAAATTCATATGACGTTTGTGTCCCAACCCACAGTTTTTGATGTCTTTGAGAGCAGAGCTATGACAATTATATCTTAGCACCCCTAGCATTGAGCCATAAGTGTGCTCAAGAAAAATTTATTTCTTTTTTTTTAGCAAAAACCCAGGTTGTATATGTTTAATAACTGTTAGCAATTTTTCTTTTTTTTTTTTTTTACTGTAACATAGTTGATTGTACATATCTGTGGAGTACAGAGTTGAATATCATTACCTGTGTGCCATATGTGATACTCAAATCAGGATAATTACTATATACAACATTATACACTATAATAGTTTTTCATGCCCCTTTACCAATTCCTTCTTTACCCTCCTCTTCTCCTCCCCCTTTCCCACCTCTTGTAACCTCAGTTCTATTCTCTCCTTTTTGAAAGTTCATTGTATCATTGTGATTGCTTTATCTTTCTTTTTCTTTAAATTTATTTGTTTATTTTTTAGCTCCCACTCATGAGTGAGGACATATGGTATTTCTCTTTCTGTGCCTGCCATATTTCACTTAACATAATGTTTTCTAAATTCATCCATGTTGCTCCAAATGAGAGTATTTCATTCTTTTTTATGGCAGAGTGGTATTCCACAGTGTATATATACCACCTTTTCCTTATCCACTCATCCAGTGATGGACATTTAAGTTGGTTCCAACTCTTGGCTATTGTAAATAGAGCTGCGATGAACATGGGAGTGCAGGTATCCCTTTGACATGATGATTTCCATTCCCTTGGGTGTATACCCAGAAGTGAGATTGCTGGATCATACGGAAGTTCTATCTGTAGTTGTTTGAGGAAACTCCATATTATTTTCCATAATAGCTGCACCAATTTACAGTCCCACCAACAGTGTAGGAGAGTTCCCCTTTATCTGCATCCTCTCCAGTATTTATTATTCTCTCTTTTTGATAATAGCTGGTCTAACTAGGGTGAGATGATATCTCAATATGGTTTTGATTTTCATTTCCTTGATGCTTAGTGATGTTGAGAATTTTTTCATGTGTCTGTTGACCATTTGTATATCTTCCATTGAGAAATGCCTATTCAGCTCCTCTGCTCATTTTTTTAATCAGGTTGTTTGTTTGTTTTTTTGCTGTGGAGTTGTTTGAGTTCCTTGTATATTCTGGATATTAATCCTTTGTTGGAAGCATAGTTTGTAAATATTTTCTCCCATTCTATAGGTTGTCTTTTCACTCTGTTAATTGTTTCTTTTGCTGTGCAGAAGCCTTGTAGTTTGCTATAATCCCATTTTTTTTTCTTTTGTTGCTTGTGCTTTGGGGGTCATATGCATAAAATCTTTGTACAATCCTACGTCCTGAAGTGTTTCCTCTATGTTTTCTTTTAGGAGTTCTATAGTTGCAGGTCTTATATTTAAATCTTAAATCCATTTTGAGTTGATTTTGATATTTGGCAAGAGGTACAGGTCTAGTTTCATTTTTCTACATATGGGTGTCTGGTTTTCCCAGCACCATTTATTGAAGAGGCTGTCTTTTCCCCAATGTATGTTCTTGGTGCCTTTCTCAAAAATCAGTTGCCTGTAAGTATGTGGGTTGATTTCTGGGTTCTCTATTCTGTTCTATTGGTCCAAGTGTCTGTTTTTATGCCAGAACCATGCTGTTTTTGGTATAAACAAAAACTGCTGAATGCTTAAGCCAGAAGGAACTTTATAAGTTAACTAATAGAATGACTCTATTCTTGGGCTGGCCCGGTGGCGCAGTGCTACAGTGCGCTGCTTGGAAGCGCGGCGGCGCTCCCGCCGAGGGTTCGGATCCCACATACAGAACGGCCACTCACTGGCTGAGCGAGGCGCGGGCGCAACACCGAGGGTTGCGATCCCGTTACCGGTCACGAAAAAAGACAAAAAGGAAAAAAAAAAAAAAGAATGACTTTATTCTAAAACTTGGGAAATTAAGGCATAAGAAACTGAAGTAACATGCCAGAAGCTAAGTGTTAATTTTGTAGCTGAGCTTAAACTAGGGCCCAGCTATCCTATTGCCTTCTGACTCGTTTTATTTTGAGTTATATAATTTGGCATGTTCATGAGAAACATTAGTATAATTTGATTACATTAATGAATCCTAATTAGGTTTATTGGGGAAAATTGCAGAGATGTTCTCTTTTCTCTACTGTTCACAGTGACCCAAGAGCTTGATATTTTCCAGCCATTGGCCATTTCCTCCTGTATCTAGTCTGTTCTTGATTATAATCTACAATAGCGTGTTTTGTAGGCTTAAAAATCTCATGCATTATGTCCATTAAAATATTTCTATAAGCCAAACTATTAATTATGATTCTCCATAATACATTAATTTGCATGTTATTATAACTGTGTTTGCTGATTATAATCAATACCCAGAGATTAAATCAAAGAAATGTCATTTGTCTGGGGAAAAATATAGTGCAATCGGCATTTTGGTATGACCTAGTCCTGGTTTGGCCCACTTTAATATAGCCACATTTTCTTTTTCTAACACAAGTTACTGAGGGAGAAGAAGTGATAGGAATCCTCCACTTTACATATTGCTTACAAGTTGTGATATTCTTTGAGTTTCTGGATATGTATTATATAAGGTTGTGTCTTGGTTATATTATACTTACATTATTGTCACAAACTTGTGATAACTTCATAATTTCTCTCCCTCTCTTATTCCTGTGATTGATTAGAATATTCTGCAGTCCTCAGGAGAGTGCGGCACTGGGAGCACAGTGATGCTCCTGCGGGTTCGGATCCTATATAGGAATGGCCGGTGCGCTCACTGGCTGAGCGTGGTGCGGGCGACACCAAGCCAAGGGTTGCGATCCCCTTACCGGTCACGAAAAAGAAAAAAAAAAAAAAAAAAAAAAGAATATTCTTCAGATGTCTACTGACTCCCTGCCACTTCCATGGGAAGAGTGCATTTTCTTGCATGATTAATTTTGTGCTTGGCATGGGACATAATTGGTCTATGGGATGTTAGCAGATGTAACTCAAACACAGGCTTGAAGTGGCTTGATCTCTTGAGCCTCACCATCGCCGTAGAAAGACCTTCTCTGAGTAGCTGTTATTCCCATCTTCCTTGGTCCTAGAAGAAACACACATGGAAAGACCTGAGACCAATGTGCATCCAGGAGCCAAGACTAGCTGGACCCCAGCTTGAAGCAGAGTTTACCAGACAAGCCCAACCCAGATCAATAGTCCACCAGGTGACCCACAGAGGGAAGCATACTGGATCACTAATTTTAAGCCGATGACTTTCAGGTGTTTGTCTTGCAGAATTAGTTGGCTGATTCAACTCCTCCCTCATAGGCTACTCAATTAAAAAGCTTTTAGCCTTTTGCATAATTGACCCCAGTACACTGGCTTCTCCTGATGGTCCCTACCTCCTTCCCTTTTGCAGCTGTCTTAGGCTTTTTGAAATCCTGTTTGATTTTAGATAACATTTTACTTGTGTTCTTTTAGGTTGGTTTTCTTCAATTCTGTTTCCTTTTCTTTTTCCCCTTTACCTTATTTGCTACTTCTCTTGGAATATTTATTTTCATGTTTTATTTCATTTTTGCCTTTTTCTTTTGCTGCCCCCTAAACTTACTCACATCTTCACCTCTATCTCCTTATGTGTCTGCTGCTGCTCATTCTGGACTCTCTTTATTTCTCCCTATATCCAGTTCTTGTGGGATGGTGGCCCAATTACAGCCTGCTGTTCTTTCACCTGCTCTGTTCCTCCAAAAGCAGAAGGGCAGACTTAACAAATAATCTGAAATCCTCTCCTTGATAATTCCACTTCACTTTTTGGCTGCAGTGGTCCACCCACCTCCAGCTGCTCAGGGATGGAGCTCATTAATTAGACTCCCTCCAGACTGCTCCATCTAGGAGCAGTGGGGAGGCAAGAGGGACAAGAAGTAGGATGGGGCAGGTGAGGGAAGAAGGAACCATGGGGAGCTTGTAAATGGTGCCCTTGTTTTCTTAAATGAGAGTTGGAGAAAAGAAGACATAAAATACATCAGTTGTATTATAAGTGAGGAACAAGCTCCTATTTGTCTTGCCAAAGTTTGAAAGTGTTTATGAATTTTCTCCATTAGCTTACAGCAATATTGGAGATGTATTTGACTAGATTGGAACACACTATCAGCCTAAGGTGCCCAGAGGTAGCTCAGCACAGCCATCCATATGCTTCTCTGAGTTAATTTGGAGCACTGAGGATTCAGTATAGAAACTGCCCCCATGAACCTTCATAGAATCCTGCCTGTGAGAGTGGAAAGGGAGGGGATTCGTGTTACTGCTTGCAAGCTCTCAGGGATGCCCCAGGATTGTGTCGTGTTGGAATGGAAGGGAATGGTGGGGGGTGTAGAGACCTGCAATTCCTAACTGCTGTTTTTTTTCATTGGCTTAATCATATTGCTTTATGGAATCCTGATTTCTAAACCCTTTCTTAAAGGTTCAATAGTGGCTAGGCTGTTGCAGTGTAAATTAAATAATTACAGTCACTATAAATGAATGTAATGGCTCCTCAGTCCCTTACCAACCCTCTCAGGAGATTTAAATTGGCCACTAGATACTCAGCTCACAGCCCAAAAGTCCCAGAAGGTGCTATTATTTCCTTCTATAGCCTCATAATCTGTGCAGTTTTCTACAACGCTCCCCCCGTGCCCCTGCAGGTGATGAATTTCATGGAATATTGCCATGTGGGATATTTCTTCTTCTGTCTCCCTTTTTCTAGCACCCCTGGGAAGAGCTGAAACATAGGACAAGTATTCTTGTTGAAAAATTATGTTAAGAACTTGACTTAACACAAACTACTGCCCAGATAATAGCCGAAACATTAGGTGGGTAGGCTGAATGTCATGTTCCTGGGCAACCTCAGCACTGTGTCCACAGCCACTGCTACTTTGTTCCTTTCCTTAAGTGGGTACCATATTAGTTTCTTAGAGCACCACAAACTGGGAGGCTCAAAACAGAAATTTGTTCTCTCATGGTTCATGAGGCTAAAAGTCTGAAATCAAGGTGTTTGGCAGGGTTGACTACTTCTGGACGCTCTGAGGGAGAATCCATTCTGAGCCTCTTCCAGCTTCTGGTGGCTGACAGCAATCACTGGTGTTCCCAGGCTGGTGACCGTGGTACTCCCACCTCTGTCTTAAACTTCACATGGGCTTTTTCTCTGTTTCATATCCTTTCTATCTCTTATGAGGACATTTGCCATTGGATCTAGGGCCCACAGAGGTAATCTAGGATGACCTCATCTTGAGGTTCTTAACTTAATGACATCTGCAAAGACCCTTTTTCTAAATATGGTCATATTCACAGGTTCCAGGTGGACATATCTTTTGGGGAACACCATTCAACCCACTACAGGCACCTTCTGGGTAGGCACCTTGTCTTCAGTTCTTGGTGCATTTGCCACATGCTCTGGACTTGGAGATGACCAGAAATACCTCCTCAGCTGCACTGCAGTATATTCAACACCCTCTGAAGTGTTGTTGGCAATGGATGCCACCAGATCGGTAAAAATGATTGCTTTTCCTGGCCTGTCCTTGGCCTCATGCAGGAGGCAGAAGAGAAGCA
>NW_007727614.1:230622-231355 GCF_000696425.1 Galeopterus variegatus | reverse complement strand
ACATCTAGTCAATGGCAGAGTCTTAATTGGAATCCTGCCCTCTGATTCTGTAACTCAGGCTTTTTCCATTGGCTCTGGCCTTCTCTGTGCAATATTATTTAAACACTTGCTAGCTTGGCATATACTTATGCTCTGGCCATCTTTCTCTGCCTATAGTTTCCCCAGCAAGATTGTTAATAAGCATCCTGTGTATTTTCCAAGCACCTACTGGGTGTCCAGTCTATTCTGTTACTCCAAAGGACCTCACAGCTACCTTAGTAGAGTAGACGCTGGTCACAGCCCATGGAAATTAACATGCCAGCCAGCATCCTTCTGAAGTTCTCTTGTGATTAATTCCATCTGACTCTGATTATTTCCTCACCGTGACCCCCCTCAGCACTTACATGCTAAGGTTGTGCTGTATTCATTTGTTCTTGTTGAAATATTGCTCTGTAATTGCTTCTAAACAATTTCATTTCTGCATGTATTTAGGCAGAGCACTATATCTGGCAGTTTAAGCAGTTACTAGATGATGTTTATAAGGCCCTGAGCAATTTCCCAGGAGTTGGGCACACCTTGGGGATTATGCATTTTACATCAACATGCATCTATGTGTGTGTGTTTCTGTGTAGTGAGGTGCCCTCCAACAATGACCGCTGGCTTTTTCCTTGTATTTATTCCCTAGCCTATCTACTTTTTGGATTGCCTCTATGCTGACCCACCCACCCACCCCCCAACACACATGTTACAATAC
>NW_007727614.1:225277-230378 GCF_000696425.1 Galeopterus variegatus | reverse complement strand
CACCCACCCCCCAACACACATGTTACAATACTTCCTACAAGGAGCTAATTTCATGGTTACTGACTGGCTGAGCAGATTTCCATAAGTTTTTGAGAAAGAAGCAGATGTCTATAAGATCCAGGCCACAACACATTGTGGGCCCATTTGCTACTTAAATAAATAAAACCCATTGCTTTGATTCTAAGAACAGTCAGTCTTATTCCAAATTCTAGAGTGTAGCAAATACAGCTGTAGCAAGATTCTGCCTTGCTGGTTTACGATTCTTGCCTCTTGGCTGTTGTCCAAATCTGAACATCATCTTATCCCCAAGATTTTGCTTAGGGCCTGGTTAGAAAAATACTCTAATCTAATTGTCTGTGTCTTCAGGGAGATAATGGTCCCTGATGCTGGTATGCAGCCTCACATTTGGCTAACTTTGCATAATGCACGTTACATTGTCTCTGTCTTCTCCCATTAAGGCCTGAAAAATCATGGACAGTTGATTAAGCCCAAGACTAGGCTAGAAATATCTTTTGCAATGAAGCTCTTTCAGAAGTAACATTTTTTAAAAAAACATGTATTCTCATTACATGTAGCAAAAATAAATGAGACTGCAGACTTCCACATTCTACAGAAGAAATGTTCTCTGCCATAGCTTTAGCCCTTCATCAGGGCAGTGGAATTATAGTCACAGAAGTTCCAGCATTGTAGAAGAAAATGAGTAGAAACCATGCTTCATTTTTTTTTCTTATACTCATTTTTAAAATAGTCTGCAGAATGTGCCTCAAGACAAAAAGGAATGAATGCAAAAAAGAGAAAATTTTAGAAATTACTTCTGGCTATAATAAAATAGGATAGCTTCTTTTGAAAGAAGTGCCTCCAGAGCATTTTCTCATTACTTACTAATAAAATAGGACAGACAGACTGACGAGCTCCCTGAGAAGCACGCTCACACTGGAACCAAGATGTACCTTCAGTGTATTCTGTTAGGCACATCCAAGTAGAATGTGGTCTCAAATTCTAGACTGGGTAGAGTGGCAGGAGATTGTCATTTAATAAGTGGATGAAGAAATCATTTTCCCTGTGACAAAAAGGGGGAAAATATCCAGCTGCATCTCTAGAAAACTGTCAAATGTAAATTAATATTTTAAGGGAATTAAGCTGCACCTACTTTATGAGTGTGACAGTGCCTTGGCCAGTTGGCAATATTAAAATGACAGACACACTGACCTTGTTGAACTCTCTGTGTCGATAGGCAGTCAGAAAATAATGGCTTTATAGTTCTACATCTGCTCAGATCTTCCCAGATTTGCTAAAATTATCAACAGCTTTGTCTATGTATTATGACAGTTTGTTCTCTCCTGATTTGGGTCTTTGATTGGCATGTCAGCATTGCAGCATTATATTTGGCTTTGTCTATATAACGCTAAAGAAATCATCTCATTTCAAATTTAATTTGGTGCTGGTCCCTCCTGCCTTCAAAAAGGTAGATAGCAGTATAACGCTTAGACATCAAACCTTTTTTCTCTATATATATAATCCGAAATCATTTGAATTTAAACAGAAAGTGTTTTTTCTTTCTTTCTCTATAAATATATTGTATTCTTTTTTGTATCAGCCACCATGTTAAGAGGTTTAAGATATTATCCCATTTGAACTTCACAATAACCATGAAAACTATTTGCAATGACCCATTCTACAGATAAGAAGATGGAGGCTTCCAGAAGTTAATCTGGCATAAGATCACACAGGTGGGATATGAACCCATTTCTTTCTGACTTTGAAACCTTTGGTTCTACTTATTTGAAGGCTGTCTTCACACAGTGGAGACGGCCTCTTAGTGACCCTGTTGAAAAGAACATAGAAGCATGAAAAGTCTGGCCATTTTCTCTTAAAATGGACAAGGCTGGCTGAATACAGAGGTAGAGAGGCTGGTAATCCAAATGGCACACACCTGTGCGTAGATCGCTGGCCAGCTGCTGTCATGGCCTTGTAGAGCTACTTATTACTTTTGACTGCACCTTAGATCCATGGGTGAGGATGGTGTGAACGAAGGATGGGAAAGAATAAACCTTCATTCTCAAGTACCCTGGGCACGCAGTGCTGCTTTTTATTTGTCCACAGGAAAGTCATTATTTAAATCAGTTCATACCTGCTGTGTGACCTTGAGAAAGTCACTTTACAGTAATTACTTCCAGATTCTTTTTGATGAAAATGAAATAAAATGAATAGAAAGCACCTAAAATAATGCCAAACCAAACTGAAGGCATTCAACAAATGGTAGATTTTGGATGATTCCATTCTTCCATTATTTGTCTGTTCTTCTATTCCTGTAAGTGAAAATAAGTTTTTCCCTTTTTCTGATCATTTTCTCATGTGCCCAGTTCCTCCAGTTACTTCTGTTGCTCACTGTATTTCCTAGCTTCTAATAACCCATGTTTTTTCCCATATCTAAAAAATTCTGAAATTTCAATGCATTTTATAATTGGAGTAAAGGCAAACACGCCAGCTACCCAGAATGGCATCATCTGTGATGGGGTGCACTGAGCCATGTGTTCAAGGTATCTGTTCCTCTGGTTGTTAACACAGGTGAGCCATTTGCATTGGCAACACCATATAAGGTTGAATTTTAACTTTAATTGGAATCACTAACTATCACTAAGTATATCTTATGCAATGTTAAAACAAAAAAAGTACTGTATGTATACAAAGTGTATTGTCAGGTGTCTGGCAATGATATTAGAGACAGTTGACATGGCCAGATTGTTGGAACAGATCAAAGAATTGCAAAGCTGGAGGAGGTTGATGTACCTTACAGAACTCTAGGTTTTGATATATGTGGAATACTGGGTGTTAACTTTTTATTAAGTTTCTAAGATCTTTGCCAAACATATATATCCATGTCTCAGTGCAAGAGAAAAAATAATACATTTTTATATTCTTGCCAGATAATTCTTACTTCTTGCTTTAAAAATAAAATCACACATGCTTCTGTTTTTAGCATATTCCCTGCTCCTCTTAGGTAACTTTGTCTCTTTGCTTCGCCGAGATTTCTCTGATCCTTTTTGTGATGTGCTCAGGGTGAGGGGAGTCTCCCCAAATCATGCCTTTCCTGCTCCCTTGCCTTGCTGCTGACCTTCCCACATCCCCAAAGGGCAGCCAAGGTGGAGGCCTCAGAGCTACAAAGAGACAACAGCACCCAATCTGTCTCAAGGGCTCCTCAAGAGAGAGTGTTAACAGTGTAATAATATCGGAAATTGAGCAATAACTTTCCCAAGAGAGACTGTTTTAAACCAGATGTTACTGAAAAAAATGTGGTTACTAAATGGAATGAATAAGTTGTCTGCTCCAGGCAGACAGTGGCCCAAAGAGCAAAGCTTTGGTATCTCTTGTGCATAAAATGAAAGCAGCTTTTTTGGTGTGCACCTTGGTGGGTATACAGATGCTCTTCATCTTACAATGGGGTTATATCCCCATAAACCCATCATAAATTGAAAATATTGTAAGCCAAAAACACAATTAATAGACCTACCTACCAAACATCACAGTTTAGCCTAGCCTACCTTAAACGTGCTCGGAACACTTACATTAGCCTACATCTAACACAAAACCTATTTTATAATAAAGTGTTGAATATCTCATGTAATTTATTGAATACTGTACTGAAAGTTAAAAACAGAAAGGTTTTATGGGTACTCAAAGTACACTTTCTGCTAAATGCATATGGCTCTTACACCACGGTAAAGTTGAAAAATTGTAAATCAAACCATCATAAGTCAGGGACCATTTGTAGTTTATTTTCCATTAAGTCAGTTTCTCATTCTTTCTGACAACATAGGATCAAAGAAGAGTCTCTTTACACGTGGGCTAAAACGTACTCCTGGACTTTTGACTGGTGGCTCACTAGTGTTAAACCTATGATCTCTTTTGTTCATCTTCAGCAGACCCATTGCTCTGGCAAATTCCCCAGGATAAGACTACATAGTCTGCCCTGATGCTGGCTTGAACTGTTCTTCACGCTGTGAATTGCTTGGTTTTAACTTTAATTCCATCTCTGATTGGGTTTGCTCTCGTATCTCTACATAATGTTCTCTACTGTCCCTCGTGCTGATAAAATTTCTTTTCTAGTTCTAATGTAGATAGCCCCACGTGGTTTTCTGGGCTTTGTCATCGAAGATCCTGAAATTCTTTGCCTCCAATCATTTGCAGTGGCTCAGTTTTAATGGAGCTTCTCATGTACGCATGGCTGCTAGAGCAATATACCCATGTGGGCTTCAATTTCCTAAATCCACTTCCTCATGACTGCTAATGCTTTTGCTTCTGTTCAGGATGGGATCTCAGACCTCAAACACAATTTATTACTGTGCATCTCCTGAGCTATGGTAGAACAGTGACTTCTCCAGGGATGTTTCTAGACTAATGTTCCATTCACCACTTCTCAAGATCCTCTTCTGGTTTTGCAGAATAATTCCTGCTGCCAAGTTACCAAGCTTCTCCTTTTTTCCTATAGTTTTTGTAGTAGTATTGTTTTATCTATTTATTTCCGTTATCATATGTTGGGGCTCAGTTGTGCTGGTATGCATAATTCAAATGTGGTTCAACAGCTCGGGGACAGAACAGACATGATTATATCATACAGAAGGATGGAAAAAGAATTGATTTGTCTTGAAGCTTGGGGAGTGCAGTTTAAGTTCTTCCAACATAACCAAGGAGGATTTACATTAATTTGTTAAAATGTCCCAGGCAAATAAGGCTTATGAACTATGTCCCATGACAACACTTACATTTTGTTTGTTTGTTTGTTTGTTTTGTTTTTTGTTTTTTTGTAACCGGTAAGGGGATCGCAACCCTTGGCTTCAGGGTTGCTGTCGCCCGCACCGCGCTCAGCCAGTGAGCACACCGGCCATCCCTATATAGGATCCAAACCCACGGCGGGAGCGTCACTGCACTCCCAGCGCTGCACTCTCCCGAGTGCGCCACAGGGCGGCCCCACTTAAATTTAAAGTTGATCTAACAATGGCTGATAGACAAAAAGACAATGGTTGTCCTATTCCTCAAAATGAAAATAGAGATTCAATTGTACTGAAAATGTAAATGTATTTGTGGGGACAGGTAAACATAA
>NW_007727614.1:223759-225026 GCF_000696425.1 Galeopterus variegatus | reverse complement strand
GAAAATAGAGATTCAATTGTACTGAAAATGTAAATGTATTTGTGGGGACAGGTAAACATAACAGTTTTCAGACTGTTCAGAAAAATGCAAGCTGTTCAGATGCCATGTATTTGTGGCATGTATCTTTTTTGTCATTTGTTCATTCTACAAATAGTGAGTGAATCAGCTATGTGCCAGGCTCTGTGATAAGCCCCAGGGTTAGAGAGATAGGAGATGTGGTTTTTGGTCTTTTATTAAAAGGCATTTAGAGTGACATCCATGCTGGTTGTGTTGGGTGGGGAGTGAAAGGAAATTCGGGGAAGGCTTTCTGGAAATGGTGACACCTGGACTGAACATTAAAGGATAGGGACACAGTTTCCAGAACAAAGAACAATTTGATGCGGGAGTGAAAGGCAAGCACCGTTTCTTGTACATCGGGGTATGGAAGAGAGGCTGAGCGAAAAGTGAAACGGCAGGTAGGCAGGGGCCAGATAAAGATAGGGTTTGTTTTGGTGTATTAAGAAATTCCAGTTATTTCTCTGATGTCTCTAGAGAGCCATCAATCATCTTAAGCAGGGCAATGGTCTGAACACACTTCATTCTGGAGGGCTGCAGCAGATGTAGGGAGGCCACAAGGAGGCTGCTGCTGTGAGCCAAGCAGGAGACAAAGGCGAGGCTGAATTAAAGCAGGTCCTGGGACAGAAGGGACACTAAGAAGATGGGGTGGCTACATGGAGATGGAGTGCAAGGCAAAGCAGAGTATTTACGAAAAGACCTAGTTTCCAGATGCAGAAAACTAAGTGGGTTGTGTACCATTTACCAAAATAAGGAGAAATAAATGAGTCTGGCATAGAAGAGAATGAGTTTTTTCTGAATGTGCTTGTGTTGAGGCTGTTCATATTGAGGCTCAGGGTCTGGGGGCATCAGAGAAGGATGATCACTTTGCATCTGGGGCTCAAGAGAGAACCAGCCAGGCTGGATATTTAGATCATCTGAGGAAGAAGAGAAAAGGGCCAAGGTCAACACCTTGTTACCTAACCTCTCTGTACCTCACTTCCTTATCTGCAAACTGAATTATAATAGACCCCACCTCAGACAGTCATAGGATAATATGAGATGGTACTATATTAGGTCTGTGACACCTGTGCAATGTCCAGTGGCTGCTAGTTGTTGTTAATATTGTTATAAATTTGTTGAGGAGGGAGGAAGGACTTAACAAACTATTCATATGATTTCTTTCTGAATTTACCTGATGGTACCTAGAGACATTCCCAGAGGCTCTAGAGGG
>NW_007727614.1:221705-222695 GCF_000696425.1 Galeopterus variegatus | reverse complement strand
GGTGCGCTGGACTCTTCTAAGTGATAACTGACTAGTGCTGCATGCGTGGAAATCATCAGGCCCAGGTAGAAATATTCTGGGTCACGACAAGTTTGTGAGGATGCCTGGAGATTATCACTTGTTCATTAGAATCTCTTCTCTCTATTTCAAATCATTTCTTCCCACCTGTATGGAACAATCTCAGCACTGGATATTGGCCTCAACTGAATTCCTAAGTTCCTAACTTTCAATGACACTGTTGGATGGCTTTTTCAGCTTGAATGGCCTTGAGGGTTTCCTCAGAGTCCACCAATTCTTCCAGGAAACTTTGCCCAGGCCAGTCAGATTGCAAAAATTAGTTTTTTCCCCTTAAAATGTATTAAGAACTATTTATTTTAAAATATGAAATACTACTTCTAAGCAATTTGAGAATGTACCATTGCAGAAAAACTATAAAATGGGTACACAATTAATTCCTCCCCATATATAACGCAGTGACTGGTAACTTATTTAAAGTTGGAAGAGAATAATTTGCATCCTTTCATGTTTCTAACGTCTTTGGAATTTGGCTTAAAGTAGTGGTGTTTTTGATCCAATAATACACACACTTACAGCTCCGACACAGATTGCTTCTGCCCTCCCCTTTAGTTAGTTAAGTAGAAAGGAGAGAATGGTAAAATATTCCAAGGAGATTCACATATCTAACCAAGCCACAAAGATTATACCTATAATGCATTGGGGGGTGGGGGACTTGTTTAGATTCTTTAAGTCTATATGGATACTGCAAGTTTTAATTTTTTTAAAAAATATTTTGTTTTATTTTATTTTATTTTGTCAATATATAATGTGGTTGATTATTGTGGCCATTTACCGAAACCTCCCTCCCCCTTCCCTCTCCCCCTCCCTCCCAACAATGTCCTTCTGTTCGCTTGTCATATCAATTTCAAGGAATTGTAATTGTTGTGTCTCCCCCCTCCAGGTTTTTTTTATTTATTTAATTATTTTTAGCTC
>NW_007727614.1:219825-221220 GCF_000696425.1 Galeopterus variegatus | reverse complement strand
AGCAGTGGGATAGCTGGGTCATATGGCAGATCTATCTGCAATTGTTCGAGGAACCTCCATATCATTTTCCATAGAGGCTGCACCATTTTGCAGTCGCACCAACGATGTATGAGAGTTCCTTTTCCTCCTCAACCTCGTAGATGGTTTCCCAAAATCCTCATGCCATCTTTAGGTAAACTTGTTCAAAACCATATTAAGAATAAGTTCAGGTTTGGGAAGTAAAAACAGACATGCAATAACTGTTCTTAGGTTTCTGCAGTAAGAAGGGCTGAGTCTATGGCTTTGTTTTTGTAGTTCCCCAGAAGACGACTGAAAACAAAGTTTCGAGTACAAGAGGCTTAGTTGGATGGTGAAGAAAAGGGAGTGAAGAAGTGGTGCACGGAGGGGAGGGCGGTTACTAACAGGTGCCTTATCAAGCTATCTGCAACTGTGGGAAACTGAAGCTTGATTCTTCAGAGACACTCCAGTAGCCACTGTAAAATACACAACGCAGAGTCATCCCAGCAAGGGGTGTGGGAGCTGAGGTATTTACACACCACTCCCACCAGTCACTGGCTGAGGGCTGCTCCTGGGACCACTCACTCCCATGCCCTCCTTATGTGTGGCGCAGTGGCTGCCAGCAGCAAGGGAGAGCCCAGGCAGTGCAGCACAGGTGCTGGCAGTGGTGACTCGGGTGGGTACGCACTGAAGAGATACTGCCCGGGGTATGGGGTGAGACGTCACTGTACGTCACTGTGATTTGCCTGGAAAGCAACAGTTGTTTCATTCTGAAAACTCTTGACTATGTTCTTTGATGTTTAGAGTTTAACGGAGAGTTTAAACTCATTTTTTGATGAAATCACTCAAAATTGGTTGTTGTCATCATTGAAAAACATGTTCTCCTCAAATAAGTATGAGAAGGTGTTTCCCTGAGGGAACAATCTCTTAGATGTGTGTGTGTGTGTTTGTGTGTGTGTTGTGTGTGTGTGTGTGTGTTAGTATAACTTGTACCTGTCTGGAAGCAAAACGGCTCATAATAATTTTGAAATAAGTAGGATGAAATCTAAAATAAACAGTAATTAAAAATCCAGATTGTTGTCCCTAATTTTTTTATATAGGCATATATAATTTTTATAAAACATACCTATCAAGAGTGTCTTATATCTCTGATGACATTATTGACTCTTGTATCTTATATGCTCATCAAATATTTAATGACTGTTTGCTGAATGCATACATTAATGGCTGAAACTTTTTTCTAAGGTTGTCTTTTCTGAGGTTTAACTCATTGTTCGTGAGAAGGGAAGAAATGACAGAAGTTTGTAAAGTAGGGAGGGGATGAGAAACTGGAAGCTACAGATAAATTCATTTTTAGAGGTACAGATATTCCTACACAAGCCAGGCCTGTATGCCAGG
>NW_007727614.1:217909-219222 GCF_000696425.1 Galeopterus variegatus | reverse complement strand
ACAGATAAATTCATTTTTAGAGGTACAGATATTCCTACACAAGCCAGGCCTGTATGCCAGGAGCTAGATACACAGATATGGAGAAGATATGGACTTTGCTACTAACAAGCTTCTCAACTAGTAAACTCACAGCTCAGAAATCTTATCTCAATTCGTCTGTCTATATATAATGTATCTGTCTATCTATCTATAGAAAAATATATAGGTATAGATATACATGTATAATTTGTGGTATTCAATAATAGTAGGTGGAAATGATGTCAAAGGAGATCACACTATGCATGTCATGAAAACCTGTTGTCACCAGTCTTTTTAGGCGTCTTTCCATATGGTGAGTGAAGCCCTGCTGTATATGATATTCTGTGTAGACTGGGGTTGGCAAGTTATGGCCCACAGGCCAAATCGGGCCCACTACCTGTTTTAATAAGTAAGGTTTTATTGGAACACAGCCATGCCTATTATTTTATGTATTGTTTATAGCTACTTTTCTTCAAATAATGGCAAACAATGGCAGAGTTGACTTGTTGCATTTGGGACCAAATGTCCCCAAACCTACAACATTTTCTGTCTGTCCCTTTATAGGAAAAGTTTGCTGATCCCTGGTATAAAACATTAGTATAAAATACACTTTCATTTTAAACATTAGACACTACCAATTAAGTATTTTCCCTCCAAATTTAACAGTTATAGGAAATATAACCCTACAGAGCCCAGGAGCCTACAAGTCATTATTAAGTTCATTCTTACACATCATTGTAATTTCTGATATTTTGTTTTACTTCTTAAAACCCCCTTTAGTATGGTTCTTTCTATGCCTAGCAGTTTGTGATTTTAATTTTATTCCCCCCTTTTTTCTCTCTCTCTGTCTAAATATATGGGATGTCAGGAAAAGCCTCATGTTAGCAGTAGCTGAATCTCACAAATTGACCTTTTATGCATTGGCTTACACTATATTGTCCAAAGCCAAAAAGGGAGAAATGACAAATGCTCTTTTCTAAAGAAAAGCACCCAAATGCAGAGAGGACCACGGATGACTATGAAATGAGGAATTTAAGAAGCCCCATAGCTGAGAGATGCACAGGTGGGCACAGACCACGTGGATCATGATAGGCCATGGGTGTGGTAGGTTCTGTGGTATTCAGACACCTCCTCCATGCTGGTGTCCAGTTCTGCGGAATTAAAGAAAAGCTGAAGATGGCCACGTAAAGGTCAGTGGCAATGGGTGGGGAGATGGAAAACTGTGTCTATAAGAGTAAAGGAGACTGAGTTAATTTGTCTTGGAAAAGAAAAAGATAAGAAATGGCTTGGGGCCA
>NW_007727614.1:215162-217327 GCF_000696425.1 Galeopterus variegatus | reverse complement strand
GTAAAGGAGACTGAGTTAATTTGTCTTGGAAAAGAAAAAGATAAGAAATGGCTTGGGGCCAACCCTGTGGCTCACTCAGGAGAGTGTGGTGCTGGTAGCACCAAGGCCGTGGGTTAGGATCCTATATAGGGATGGCCGGTGAGCTCACTGGCTGAGCGTGGTGCGGACAACACCACGCTGAGGGTTGCAATCCCCTTACCGGTCTGGATATAATTTTTCTACCATTTATATTCGTTATGTTATGTAAAAGCAAATGCTGTTGGTTGATTGATTAAAACATACGTAAGATAGAGAATGGCTTGGTAAGATTTTTGGTTGCAAGTGACAGAAACACAAGATCTAGCTAAGTCTGCCAATTTATGTTTATGGCTTGTGAAATTCCAGGAAATGTTCAGAAATTCAAGGTTGCAGATAGTCTTGGGAATGATCGGAACAAGGCTCCTGGATTCTGTCTGGATTCTCTCTCTGTGTGTGAACTTTCTTCACTCTCCTTCGAGTCTTGCCTTCTCCCCATAGCTTTGAGCATGGACGCTGATAGCTTTAGAAATTTACATCGGATATCCTTGGCCACTGGAAAAAGGCTGACCTCAAGCTCTCTTTATGATCTTGGGGAAGAGAAAATTGTGGGGAAGAGATTTATTAGCCCAACTTGGGTCAAGCATCTGCTCTTGGGCCAGATGAGTGAGGTCACATGGTGATAGTGATAATATTTGTGCATGTGCATTAACCACAGAGATGGGAGAAGGAACTCTTAATAGCAAAGGGAAAATTGGCAGAAAATTCTAAGTGAACACTACATTATTTCTTTATTTTTACTTGGAAAAATCCAGAAGAAATAGCTCAGTCTGCAGATGAAGGATTTAGGATAGAGAAAAATGAGATTATTCTGACATTAGAGCTTATTACACACTGGAATATGTTACTGCAAGAAGCAGTAAAATGTCTTTTCTTAGAGGTTTATAAAAATAGAAGTGATTTCTCATCAGTTGAGATGCAAATAGTTTTCAAAATGGATTAGACACACAGAAATTTTGTTTGACATGCAAACTCTCAACAAGGTCCTGCCTTTTTTGCCTTTTGGTACCATTCAACCAATATTTATTAAATGTCCACTAGGTGCAAAGCATTAGGCTAGAGCTAAAAGGTTTGTATTAGGTTAGGGAGATTTAGAAAATTGCAAATGACTGTAATAAGTCATTGGTTGAGGCAACTGTCACAAAGGAGATTCAGATTCATTGCTATGGGATTTTCTAAGAAGTGAGAGAGTATGCTGAAAGGGAGAGAGAGAAATGCTAACAGAAAAACAAGAAAGAGAGAAAGAATCAGCAAAGGGTTAGTTGATAGGCTGAGATTTGAAATGCTCTTTAATGGTGAGTAAGATTTTAGTAGGTAGAGAGAGATGGGTAAAGAGGTGTTTGGGGCAGACAGAATGGCATGGACAGTGATTTGGATCATATGCAGGGAAGCAGCAGACCATCCTTAATGGAAAACTATGGAACAAGCTGGGAAGAGATGATAAACAAAGATTGCAAAAGAAATCTGGGATCATTCTGTGGAAGGCCCTAAATGCTGAGTTTTAAGTTTTGTTTTAGGAAGATTGGTATGGTTACACCATGAGACATGTGATGCCAAGAAGGAGAGGGCAGAGATGGAACAGAGAGTTCAAAGGCCATTGCAGAGGCCTCTGTGAGAAATCCTGAGTAACTTAACCCAGTGGTGGTAGCAGAAATGGAAAGAAGAATACATGTGAGAGGGAAACAGTAAAGATATCATCTATAGGGCTGAGCTGATTGATTCATGGTTTTTATGTATTAGGTACTTTCAATATACCAAGCATTTATCAGAAAGTGGCATTCATCAATTTCCTAGTTCTTTAAATACTAGGTGTACATTCAAGTCTCACATCAACCAAATAAATAGGTCAACTTTTATTCCCACTTTGCATATAAGCAAACTGAGATTTAGAGCAATTGAATAACTAGCCTGAGACCACATTGCTAGTAATCTTCCAAGTGGGTCTTTGAACCCAGGATGTGTGGCTTCAGTGCCCATATTCTTAGCCACAAGTACCTCTTCCCTAATTGAAGTGTGGAGGGTAAAGGGGCAAGAGTAAGAAAACAAAGAGATTTCAACTCTGGTGGATTGGGGGGTATTCTGGTTATGCA
>NW_007727614.1:211123-213556 GCF_000696425.1 Galeopterus variegatus | reverse complement strand
CACTGTAGCAGTGCGCCACCGGGCCGGCCCCCATTTTAGCTTTTTTAATGGGACTGTTTTGATGTAGATTGACCCAACCTCAGAGAGAGGGTGTTTATGTCTTACCTCTTTTGCACCCCTTCATTCTCTGCTTAGCCAATTCTTTATGCTTTCCTGACAGATTATGGGAGATGCCTGTGTGATTATTCCATTTAAGTCTTTTCTTATTTCGTAGGGATATGTAGAATATATCTCTCAAAACTCTACTGAAGCTTTGAAAGAAATGATCCAAATGGACCTTAAATTTAAATAACCTCTTTTGACATTTAACCAATGGTCCTTTCACATATTTAAACCAAATGACATTCACTCCCTTTTACTATCTCCATTCCTATGTAGGACCAATAATCTCAACATACATTACACTGCAACTAGATGTTTAAAAAAATACTTTCAATTAAAATAAATGTTTAAAAAAATTCTTCAAAAAAATGCTCTCAGGTGAAAACTTGTTGAATTTTGGATATTTTGAGGATCTTCAGATTTAGTTCAATCTCACTCAATATATTTCCTTTCTAAGTAAGAGACTTAAGAATAAATTTGGGCTCAGCTGCCAGGAAGTCAAAGAGAAAATGATCTGTTCATGTGGGTGTGGGTGTAGGGGAAGTTGTCTCTTCAAATCGCAAATGTGAAAGAGCCATGTCTACACATGACCCTGTTGGAATGAATACTTTGGAGTGATTTTGTAGTGTGGGAACGGTCAAACTGTTTACTTTTCTTTTGTAAAACCTCTTGCCCCTCCCTTTTTATNTCTTTTGACATTTAACCAATGGTCCTTTCACATATTTAAACCAAATGACATTCACTCCCTTTTACTATCTCCCTTCCTATGTAGGACCAATAATCTCAACATACATTACACTGCAACTAGATGTTTAAAAAAATACTTTCAATTAAAATAAATGTTTTAAAAAATTCTTCAAAAAAAATGCTCTCAGGTGAAAACTTGTTGAATTTTGGATATTTTGAGGATCTTCAGATTTAGTTCAATCTCACCCAATATGTTTCCTTTCTAAGTAAGAGACTTAAGAATAAATTTGGGCTCAGCTGCCAGGAAGTCAAAGAGAAAATGATCTGTTCATGTGGGTATGGGTGTAGGGGAAGTTGTCTCTTCAAATCGCAAATGTGAAAGAGCCATGTCTACACATGACCCTGTTGGAATGAATACTTTGGAGTGATTTTGTAATGTGGGAACGGTCAAACTGTTTACTTTTCTTTTGTAAAACCTCTTGCCCCTCCCTTTTTATTTTTCTTATTTTCTAATTTCCAGGGCTGTGGTAAAGCTCTGTAACATAGAGAAGTCAGTTGGTGCAGTGAGCAACTCTTAGTGGCTGCTGCTGCTGTTGATGACCATGATAGAGGAGATAACATCGACTCCCTTGAGATATTTTTGAGCCTGAAATTAACTGGGTTAGCATATGTAAAGTACTTTCAAGAAAGTTTGACATATAGTGATCCTCAGAGATGAGATTTAGAGGAAGCCAGGCCAGAGAGGATAAATGAAACAGGCAAGGTGATATAGCAATTGATGAAACAAGATTTCTCTGCTCTCTTTGTATGACTTTCCTGGAAACTGGTGGTTTAACTTTCCTAGGACTTTCTGCAAAAATTTTCTGCATCCAAACTTGAGCAACTTTGAGTGTGTTTCTCTTCCTTGCAGACCAATGAGCCCTGACTTGAACAGTCCTTTTAATAGACATGTCATGCATGATAGAAGTGTTGATGACCCTCTCATCTCTCTACAACTAGATTATAAAATCCTGAAGAGCAGAGATGGCTCTAATACGTCTTCGTATTCTGCTTTGTACTTAGCACAGGGTGGAGAAATGTCATGTTATCCTTCTGATTAAGTCCATTAAGGATTCAGGTTGCATAACTCTCCTAACAGGGAATGCAGAATAAATTCTGCAGGTGAGTTTAATGTTCACAAAAAGCATCAACAGCAAATGTGGATGTAGTGCCCTTTGGCCATGCACAAACTGCAAGAGACAGTCCTCTTGTAAATCTAAGTTCTCACCTCAGGGGTGGGATGCTGTTTGTTTGTTATCTTGTAGATTCTTTCTTACTGTTGGTGTGAAACCATCTACTAACTGAGTCGGAGGATCCAAACTAGGGCAGGGAATTTAAGGAGGGGACACAAAATAGTCAGTTTCAACAAAACCTCAAGTTATCCCAGGTGAGCTTTATCTGTTGAACACAGAGGCATCTGCTCAACAGATCACTGTGGATATAATTGCAAATTCCACATAAAAGAATATTTATAGGAAGATCTGCCTTTCTGAGTACATAACTGAAAATTGGTTTGTTGAGTAAAACTATATTTAAGGCCAAACTCTTTTTTTTTTTTTTTGTCTTTTGTCTTTTTCCGTGTCCGGCAACGGATTGCAACCCTCA
>NW_007727614.1:164313-210355 GCF_000696425.1 Galeopterus variegatus | reverse complement strand
AACCCTCGGGCGGGAGCACCGCCACGCTTCCCAAGCGGCGCACTTATCCAGTGCGCCACCGTTAAGGCCAAACTCTAATTCATTGTTTGAAGAGTCCCAAACTAACCAAAAGGGAGGGACATACTGTGTGAAGACATCTCCATCCACATACAGGAGGAAAGGGAGATACTGCCAAGTGCTTGCAGAGGGACAACACCCTCCTTTTGAGATTCTTTTTTTTTTTTTCTTTTTGTCTTTTTTGGACCGGCCGCACCGCACTCAGCCAGTGAGCGCTGTGAGCGCACCGGTCATCCCTATATAGGATCCGAACCCGCGGCGGGAGTGCTATTGCGCTCCCAGCACCACACTCTCCCGAGTGTGCCACGGGCTCGGCCCTTGAGATTCTTATATAGGTTTTTATGAGACACTTCAGTAAAATGCCCACGTGCATGCTCCACTGGACTAACGAATATGAAGGGTGTATTCAGCTAGGATAAGAATTAATATCATTAATTATTCCTTAAATGAATAAAGGCAGAAACCATTCTCAAATTATTTTTTAAATCCAAACACATACTTTCAATCATGTTTTATATACCCCCCCCAGAGATAAATCTTAAGAGCCATCATGAGAGAATAGAAAAGAACATTGTCTAGAGCCTGGGACTGGAGCCTTTGGTAGGAGTTGGGGTGGGGATGAGGCTCTTCGATTCCTCTGCCTTTCACTATTTCACTGTGTCTTCCTCATTTGAAGCATATCTGGAGGGGCAAGACTTGGACAGGGAATGTCCTTTCTATCATTTTTGCACAAAATACCAAAAAGAGTTGTAAAGGGCTCTAAGGCACTGATTTCCAAATTTTGCTGCACATTGGGACCATCTGGAGATCTTTAAAAAAAATACTGATATCCAGCTCCCTCCCCCAAATGTTTTTACTTCATTAGTCTGGGGAGTGAGCTGGACATGTGGATTTTAGAAAGAGTACTGGCCTATTCCAAAGACTACAGTAGGCAAGTCTTTTTTAAATGGTCAAATATAAAATAAGTGAGTGTGTCTTTTCAGCTTATTTTCAACAAACGTTTACTGAGCACATACTCTGTGTAAAGTCATATGCTATGTTTGGGTAATACGAACAGAAATAAGAAAATACACACCTACCTCTGAGCAGCTCACAGTTTAGTGAAGGGGCCGGTTAGATGGACAAGTCAATGCACAGCAATTACAGCCCAAGCGAATACAAAACAGCGTGATATACACAAAATCAGAAAGCGCCTCACTGTAAAGTACAGGAAAAGAGAAGAGGACCAGGGAATATTTCACAAAGGAGTTTTCTATATATGAAATAACAAATCATTGATATTTCTAAAACTTTAAGGGCCGGGGAAGAATGCAGGACATGGCATGTAGGAAAGAGCTCCATCATAAAGGATTTTCTATGTTGTTGGAATAACTTGGGGTTTCATGGGCAAAATCAATATCTGTGAATGAGGTCTGCTCAGGGATGGTCCAGCAAAACCCAGCACAATTATTTGTCCTTCTTGCCTGCCTTCCTTCCTTCCGTCAATCTTCCCATATACATATATACCTACCTACTTACCGAAAGAGGCCCCTACAACTTTGCCTTTTATCGTTTAAGTGAGTTATAGATTTCAAAGAATAGAATGACTTCACCACCAACCTTACCTTCAATTTACCTCTAACTCATATATCACGGATGGTTTTTGTGGACATTACACTCAGTACACTCATCTTTCCCCCATTTATTCTCTGTCTCCCATGGGGAGAAGTGTGAATGTGCTGAAATAAAGGAGACTAGTTTCTTTGATTTCAAAATTATACTTAAAGGAAGAAAAAAAATACTGAAACAACCCGCACAACTACAAGAATCACTATTTACCTTGATTTGCTGTATTCTCAAAATTGGACCCTAAGGTAAATACCATAAATAAGAAAACAGCTACTTTCCAAAGGAGATATGAATAGTGATACCACAAGAATCACTATTTACCTTGATTTGCTGTATTCTCAAAATTGGACCTTAAGGTAAATACCATAAATAAGAAAACAGCTACTTTCCAAAGGAGATATGAATAGTGATACCAGGTGAGCTGTTTCTCTTGAATATTACTGTGGGACTTCATCAGTGTGACAGGTGGGGAGGAGCAAATTCATTCCCAGAACAAGAAAATGCCATTCGGGTTAAGTGTGTTGATTAATTCATTTTTAGTGAGATAGAGCTGTTTTTACCACAACAAGTCTTATTTGCCATTGTAGCAGCATCTCCTGAATTTTTTTGTATTATTTCACATTGTATTTACCATTCCATTTTCATGATCTGGTTATTACTAGGACTACATTGCTATTTATAGTCAACACATTATTTTTAAATTGAACACACTAATATCACCAGCCCATAATTTTCTGGGTTTACACTGAATCTATTACCATAATTAAGTTAATCATATTTTAAGTGAATGCTTCCTATTACTTTGTATAGCAAAATACAGTTATATGTTTGTCTATACACAAAGGTTTAGGAGCATTTACTCTGTAAATGCTTTTAGACGAGTCTATTATAAGAAACAACTGAATTTCCTTAGCATCTCTGATGAGTTAGAATTCAGAGATACTGCTCCTATCCATTCACTTTTTAAAAAAATTATTGTACATAGTTATGGAGTACAGAGTGATATTTCTGTACATGTATACAATGTGTGATGTTCAAATCAGTGGAGTTAGCATATCCACCACCGTAAACATTTATCATTTCTTTGTGTTAAGAACATTTGAACTTTTATCTTCTAGCCATTTGAAAATATACAATAAATTATTGTTAATTATAGACACCTAGCATTACAGTAGAATGACTGTAGAATTTATTCTTCCCATCTAGCTATAAGTTTGTATCTTTTATCCAATCTCTCTGTATTCCCCCAGCCCCTCCCTTCCCAGCCACTAATAACCACCATTCTACTCTTCTATAAACTCAACTTTTTTTTAGTTCCCACATATGAGTGAGAACATGCAGCATTTATCTTTCTGTGCCTGACTTATTTCACTTAATAAGTCATTATGCTAAGTGAAATAAGAAGGTGCACTTCATCTGTTATGCCTCTTTAGTTTGTTCATATATCACAGACACATATTCTTTGTCTTTCTCCAACTTTGTATCTACTATGTTTTTTCTTCTCTGGTTGCTTATCCTTGGGGAATTGTTTTTCAGGCCAATCAAAAAGCAGAGATAACAGAGGACGAGCAGACAGGTAAATGATATTCATGGGTTTCCTAGTTCCTTGGACACTCAGAGAAAAGGATAAAATAATTTTAATTACAGTTTTAATTACTTTTGGTTCTGTTTTATCTGTGATCCACCTATTTGGCATATAATACCACCTCCCTTCCCTCCTGTATGTGGATAATTGGGAGTTCAGAGGGTGTTTCCATATGCTTGTCATAGAGAGTAGATGTAGTAGTCGATTTCCTGTTTGAACAATCTGTTTGATCAGTAACGTACTTATTATCCATAAAACTTCTCCAGTCTGATTCCATGTGTTTGCTTCAATTCTGAAAGTGACTCTCTACTCAGGGCTGCTAAATTGTGTTGTTTGAATTGGGAGGTTAACAAGAAAAGTCATCATCTGATCCCAGGAGGCCCAATTAGTGTTGAACAAAAAAAATGTCTGTAAATGGTTATAGGTTACAGTATCTGAAACCCAACTCACTTACCTTGTGGGGGTTAAAATTGCTACAAAGTCTATGCCAAATCATCTCCAAAGCTGCGACAACGGTACTAAAGGTGTGTTCTATTAATGAGATAGAGATGGCAGCCAAGAATAATGTGATGGGTATTGTCAGTTAGCACTCAGCATCTTTTTTCATCTTTTCCTATGTGCTTTACTGTGCCACAGGGGCTTCGGAGTTAAAGCTTTCAGACTCCTTTGCAGCTAGAGTTCTGGATACAATTATGTTCTACCAATTAGATGCACTTGAATGAAATTTGAAAGCAGTTGAGGCAGAAGCTTTCTTCCTTCTGCTGTTCCTGCTGATGAGGATAGCTGCAGAAATGAGTGTTTTAATGTGCCTGTGGCTGTCACACTTGGCCTTCACTCACGGTAGCAATAGCATAAGCTTCCTGGTCTCTAGTTTCAGCAGCTACAGTTTTAGAGAAAATTTACTCATTTGTTTAGAGAAAATCCCCTGCTTCTGATTCACCATCCCTTCTAGAAATTTTGCAAGCAGCTAATCTCCTGCATTAAATCCCATTCTACTTGAAATACTAGGTTTCTATTGCACACAATCAACCTCGACTGATATAAAAATGGTAATAACCATAGAAACCAAGAGTTATAGTTTATTGAGAATCTATTAAATGCCAGACAGATTGAGCCTCAGTGAGATTGAATATCTTGCACAAGGTCACAAAGCTAGTGAATGGCAGAGCCAGTGTACAATCAACCTCGACTGATATAAAAATGGTAATAACCATAGAAACCAAGAGTTATAGTTTATTGAGAATCTATTAAATGCCAGACAGATTTAGCCTCAGTGAGATTGAATATCTTGCACAAGGTCACAAAGCTAGTGAATGGCAGAGCCAGTGCTTGAATTTGGCTCCATGTGTCTGCAAAGCTAGCATGCAAAGGGCAGAAACTTTAATGTCTGTTTCTATTCAAAATTTTAGAAATCCCCAAGGGCTGGGGATTTTTGTAAATCCCCAAGGGATTGGAGTTTTGTAAATAAATGTAAAGTCTCTCCTAAACATGAGGTCTATAATGTCACTGACTTAAAAGAACACATGATAAGTAAATCAGATCAAATATGTGCACCCTTGTCCTAGGAATAGGTGTCTCACTGAAGCAAGTCCACGTCAGCCTCCACCAGTGTGGTAATACCTGGGATGCTTAGGTATAGATTCAAGTCCCAAGAAAGTGTGTGATTCTTTACCCCATCCCACTTGCTCGTCCATACTTGTATTCCGTCCTTGTCACACACTGAGGGAGAGTGGGGGACAATTATTGCATTAATGGGTTGGGTTTCATGTTTCAGATCCCCGTGATCTTGTTTGTATGTATTTCAGAAAGTGATTATATTTGTAAATCTTTCAGAGTCTGACACAGACCCTGACAAGACAAAGTGCATCATTTGGCAGGGTCTTTCAGCATTTTGTGGCCTAGTTTAAAACAAAAGGCAAGGGCCGAGCCTGTGGCACACTCGGGAGAGTGCGGCACTGGGAGTGCAGTAGCACTCCCACTGCGGGTTCGGATCTTATATAGGGATGGCCGGTGCACTCACTGGCTGAGTGCGGTGCGGCCGGTCTCAGAAAAAGGACAAAAAAAAAAAAAAAAAGCAAGACACTGGGAGGCAGATGGGGCAGGAAGTGTCCTGCCCTTCCCTTTGTCAACAAAGACCCTGGAGGACAGTTGCCTGGGTGGAGAGCACTGCCCTTTACAGCAGAAGTGGGACTCTGATCAGCCTGCAGGAAGACTCGATGTCTGATAAAAGAACTGCTGGTGTTTTGCCTGAGAAGGTACGACTCGATTCTGGGGGCCAGACAAGAGAGAATTAGCTGTCACATGGAAGAGACTGTAGATTAACTAAAACTAATGACTGGAAGTTACAGGAAGATAAGAGGTTTTCCAAGAAGAACTGCCTGGAACGAATGGGGCTGCTCCAGGAAGCAGCTCCTCTGCTGAAGGTGTTTTGTGCAGAGGCGTGCTAGCTGCAGGTGCGATTCAGCTCCATAAACGGATGTGTAGATGCCTCCCATCCCTGAAAGTGCACAGTAGCTCCTGTGAAGGCGCTGCTTGTTTCCTTCCTAACTCATTAGTATGGTCTCTGGGACACCATCGGTTGAGGCCATGGCTCTGGAGACAGCCAGCTTAGATTTAAATCCTGGCCATGCCGTTTACTTGCTGAATTATTTTAACTTTGTACTTTAGTTTCTTCATCTGTAAAATGGTGGAAAGAATAGTGTCTCCTCATAGGGGTAAGTGTGAAACCGAATCATTCAATCCTTGGAAAGTGGATTGATCTTATTCTTACTGGCTATGTGGTGACTGACACCAGAGTTTCCATTTAGTGGGACAGAGCTGCAAAGGGATTCTGACCTCAGATCCTCTCTTTCTAAAAGCTTAAGAACCAGGAGAACCCAGAGACCCTGTGGCAAACATTCAGCACCATTCAGCACAGCCAGAGGGTTGCTTCAGACTGGCTTTCTCAGTCCTTGGGAGAAAACCTAAATGTTTCTCAAAGCACTCATCTCAAGATGTCCAAGCAGCTGCTATATTTCTGAGAATAGCCATGTAATACAGGCTCACAACACTTGATAATGTTCACAAAAGGAAGGGAGACCATGGGGCCCAGGTTGGATCAGGGATCAGTACCTTCCTGTATCCTCCATCCAACATGGTGAGTGAAGGATTGGGGGCCTGCAGATCTGGGCTGATTCCCCAGCACTCCTGTCTCATGACTGTCAGATACAGAGGACTGAACTGTTAACCTTAACATGAATCAGAAGTTTCATATGTTTTAAGCCCTAAACCAGAAAATGAATATTGCTTGTTTTTCTGCCTTTTCCTAGTAAGTAATTGGAGTTCACATAAAGACTGAGCCGACTTTGGCTGTTTCCCCGTTGGGTGTGTGATGTCCAGATTTAATTAAAGGCCATGCTGTGGGCTATAAACTCTTATAGTGAGAGAAAATGATGGTAAGGCCCAGATTTTTTTTTTATTAGGTTTGTGTCAATTGAGTTAAAGTTCCTGCTCTAACTGAGCTCCTCTGGAATGAGCCATGCATTCTTCATGCCACCTGGCTGTGAAACAAGCACAAAGAATTTGGCTTTGACGTGCAGAAACCCTCCATGGAAGGGAAGCAGAGCTGCATTCCACATGGAAATGTGGCACCTTCAGGCTCCGTTACTTTCCGCCCTCCTGCCAAACCCCTGCGTGTCTCTGTTCTTTCCAGGAGAGGGGAAAATAACTATACTTTAGCAGAAATGGGAGCCAGTGTTGTTTCCATTTTTCCTAGCAGGGTGCACCATGGACTGAACCATACCAGATATATGTGTAAGAGGGCTTGGAATGGGAAGGAAACAGCTACTTGTTAAAAGCCAAAAATATTCACAGAAGGTGAAAGTCATAGGCTATGATTTCTGAATGCATCAGAAAAGAATTCCAAGTCACTCAGGGCTGCAGGTGCTGGCCTGTCTTTGTCTTGGGTATTGGCTTGCTGAGTGGCCTCCAGGAGCTTAAGTTCCTCTTTTAACAAATCCAGATTACAAATGATAATCACCATGGCCCAGTGCTATTGAATTCATATGATAGTAGAGCATTATGAATCAGATTTCTGCTTAAGAGCCAATAACTATACAGGAGAGATCCGCGTGCTGATCGAAGCAAAGGAGCCAGGTGGTTAAGTTTTCATGGTTCCAGAGCTGGCAAAGAGCATATGAATTATGGGCCAGTGAGAAGGACATTTTTATGATTATTTGGAAATTCTTGACTCCATCAAAAATCTGGTTTAAACACTCTCAGGTCAGGGGGGTGTGAGTGGACAACTGGCCGACTACCTCAGTGGTTTGTGCATGTCATTTCTGCTTCCTAAAAGGCACCAGATAAAAGCTTTCTAGAAGACACTGACAAAAGACATCTGGAATTTAAGAGAGACATCAGAGACAAGGCTGGGGGCTTATCTCAGGCTGCATTACAGACGAATCCTGAGTCACAGTAGCAGGAGCGCTGATACAAAGGAGCTTGTTCTGAGAAGCCTCCACTTCAAAGGAAATCGCCCACAGCAGAGGGGCTGATGCAGAGCTGAATGAATAATGAAAAATACAATAAAGACCAAATCTGATAGGGATTTGAATTATGTGCAAGGAAAGTATTTCTGAGGAAAATGAGATGGTAGGGAGGGTTTGAGACAGATTGAAGAATTCATAACCACAACTCCTCACAAGTTGTATCTCTTAATCCTGGAAAATTCTGAGGCTCCATGAGGAGATAGTGAGTTGAAAGTGCAACATCAGGATCTTTCCTCTGAAATTTGCAGTCACCTGCGTCTGGAGGCTGCCCAGTAGTTCCTACTCTGTTCTTTCTCCAGTCCCCAGTCCAGTGCAGGAAAACCCTGAGCTTGATGGAGCCAACTGCAGAGATGCTAGGAGCACGCTGTCTGGGAGTCCCACACAGAGCCAGGCACGGCCTGAACCTTCACAGGCTTATGTTCCCCTTCACAGTAGACCTGCCAGAGCCAGGTTTGGGGTGTCTCCCCAGCCCGTGCCCCCCTTCTCTGAGAGTGAGCCCCAGGGATGATGCCCTGCAGGCCCCTCAGCCATGTGTGCCCAGTGCAACCTCTGGCTCCTCCCCACATCACTGGTGTGTTTGAGAGACAGAGGGCAAAGACAGAGAAAGAAAGAGAGATGGCGAGGAAGACTGAGAGAGGAGAGAGCCAGAGTGAGACAGAGACCAGTGCAAGCAATGAGAGAAGAAATGGGGTGAGTGGGGGGAGATACTGAGGAGAAAGGACAGCGAGACAGAGATGGAGACAGAGACTCATGCACAGAAGCAAGTGACAGAGTTGGGGAGAGTTTGGAGGGGGTCAAGAGTGATGGTTAGGTGACTTCTCTGCTCCTGGGAGGAGGGTCTTGCTGTGCCTCCAGCCCTGTGTGCACGTCTTGCTGCAGGAGCAGATCCAGAGGCCACCCACCTGCCAATACTCAGCTGTGAGGTAGCATCGTCCATACAGGGAGAGGAGTCAGGTGGCCTTTCTAGAGTTACTGTCCCCTCACTCCTTCTTATAGCCTTCCCTCTATCCTCAGTTTGTGTTCAAGGGACCCTCAAATTATCCTTGAAGGACAGACAGTACGCTGTGCTCAGAATTGCCCCTCCCCTCAAACTCTGGCCTGTTATTATTATTATTTTTTTTTCCATAACTCCTGGGATCTTCTATTCTCTCCCCTTAGGATGGTTCATCCCTGGAGCTTCTGAGTCCCACAAGCAAACAGACCCCGGCTGGGCTGTCCTGCAAGGCCGACAGCCATGCTGAGACAGACAAGCGAGGGCCCCACTACCTAGACAGCCACCGCCCAGCCTTCCTCCAGGTGGACGTACAGGCAGTTTCCCTTTAAATTTCACTGAGTCTCACATTCCAGACTTGCCTCATTTTCTTAGGCCGGAGGGCATGAGATGACAGTGGTAGCTGTGCTGACTCCCTCTTACACATTCATGTTATTTTACAAAGAAGTAATCCAGCCAGAGCAGGTGTATTGAAAATAGAACTTACTGGAGATGCTGATTGTGGGGCCTCGCAGAGGACCCTTCCCAATTTTACTAAAAGTTCTATCATTTCAGTTACAAATCAAGGTCCCTTGATCACCATGCCCTCTTGTCTCTTTCATGCCTTTTTCTCATTCTTTCCTTCTCTTTTATGCAGCTGCTTTTCCCAGACTCCCACTCTTGCATCTGAGCACTTTGGGCTTTGGTGCTGTTTGGAGGCAGACTGGAGCAGAATGTATTGGCATTAAAACAGTAGATGCAGGAAAGTCTGGTTATAACAAATTGTATAGATCAACAGAAGAGATGTGAGGAACTAGTGTACCTTGCTGAATTTCCAGGGATTCCATGGTCTTCACTAGAATTGTGTGTCTTTCATCATCACCACAAGAGAAAAGCTTTTTTGCCCCCCCATGGCACTTGATATAAAATGCAACAAGGCTCCATTATTAATGCAGAAGATGTACAGACAGCAATAAAAACAGTGGCAGTGTGCATTTGGGGAAGGTCTTCTTTAACAGACAAACCTCTCACACCTCTTTGTTTTTTCCCCACAGGCATATATTTTAGGCATATATAGAGGCAGTGCCAGTGAGTAAATTATCAACCTTGATGGAGGGAAGATTAATATGATATTTAGAGTTTTATTATATTGCGATAGAGATATTTTTTGTCTCCTAACCATCAATAGCCCTAGCTATTGCCAAATGAAAATTTCTTCCTATTTTTGCTAAAATCCTTCTTTAAAAAATTGTTTTAAAAAATCATTATGAACCATGTAACAGTAGAACTCACTCTAACAGATGAAAAAAATATATATACTTCATAGTAGCCTCCTTTTCTAAGTAGCCTGAAAGTGGCTTTGCTGCAAACAGTGCCTTTTAGATATAAGAAGCCCTAAGAATCAAGTGACTCCTTGGGAAAACCTATTTCTTTCCTGTCTACTCAGTATTTGTGGAAGACAAGAAAGAAGAGCATAAAGAAAGTAAGCTCCCCAAGCTTACAAAAGAGTCCATATCTGGTGATCATGCGAGCCACGGAATAATAGAAGTTTTGAAATCAGCGTAGCTCATTTCTGGACAACACAAGGGACTGTGGCAATAGTTCAGCATTCTGTTCTCATTTATTTCAGAAAGGATAGATGGTATCACGGAAAAACAATCCATACAGGAACCCTTGAACAAACAATTACAAGCATCATAAAGCAAGCAGGTCTGGAATCGATCCCAGCAACCATTTTCTATTCTCACTCTTCTTTAACTTTGCCTATTAGGTGGTTTGCGGATTCAGCCTTCTGTGAGTGTTCTTAATAGTACAGTATCAATTTCCCCAGGTAAGGAATGTCTGGGCCCATTTCCCCTTCAATAAAGAAAAATGTCACATCATTAAGTTGTTTCTCTTTCTGATTTGTTGTTAGAGGAGGGCGGAATTGTGTGTCTGTTTACTTTTCAATCTCTCTCTCTCTCTCTCTCTCTCTCTCTCTCTCTCTCACACACACACACACACACACACACACACACACAAGAAAAACAACAACAAAAAAACCCAGTTCTTTCTTTGCCAGAACATTTCAACCCAGAGCGACTGCTGGGCTCTGTAGGATCTTCATCCTGTACTCTGTGTGTGTGTGTGTGTGTGTGTGTGTTTGCTGTTCTGCCTCCACTTTCCTCTCTGAAGCACATTGTACACACCACCCCCACCCCCCTGCATACACACACGTTATATTCTGTTTGGACTCACAGGACAAGATAATTGCTGTTCTGCCTCCACTTTCCTCTCTGAAGCACATTGTACACGCCACCCCCACCCCCCTGCATACACACACGTTATATTCTGTTTGGACTCACAGGACAAGATAACTTGCATGCCAGCTCACTGCCTCAGACATCCGTCAGCAGCTGGAGCTTCAAGGATAAGGGATTTCCTCATTGAATACAACCATGCATGGGCTATATTAATTCATAAGACTTTGCCACCAAACAGATATCTTGGAATATTTATCCACTTTGCTTTAACTGGAGAGGAATTTTCTCAACATTCTGAGAAACAAGTTTAGTACTAGGATGGTGCTTAATTGCACTAATCGTGGATTTTGAGGTTCCTACTCCCATGTTGTATATTTATGGGCCCCTCATCTACCAGTTGTTCAAGATCCTGTATAATCTGTCGTGTGGCCACCTCAATCTTGTCTCTTACCCTCAATCTTGTCCTCCATGCTGTAGCCAGGAAGATGTATATTGATCCCATACTAATTGTCTCCCTGCTTCAATGTCCTCCGACTTCCTTTTCTCTCTCCCTGGATTCTGCTTCCTCCAAAGTCTGTGTCTGACTCACTTCCGATGTCAGTTGAAATGTCATTCCTTTAAAGAAACCTTCTTTGACCACTGTAAAGTACCCTCCTTTATGCCACTACTTTCTACATTGTACCCAATTTAATTTTCTTCTATGGGATATTATTCTGTCAGATTGACTTATCTTATTGCACATTTACTGTCAGTCTCTTCCCTGGAATGTGATTTCTTATTGGTCTGAAACTTACAGTCTTATTCACCATTGCGTTCTCAATGCCAAGGCAAAGGTTTGAAACAGAGTAGATATAATAAATATTTAATAAGGAAATGAATTTATGATTGCATGAAACCAGATCATGTGCTATCCACTTTACCTGGCTTAGCTTGTTAAGTCACTACAAAAATCTTATGAGTAGCTACTGTTATTATATTTGTCTTCGTTGAAGCTTGGGTTTAGTTCTTTGTGATGGAAAATCTCAATAGCAGTGGCTTCAACAAGATAGAAGTTTATGTTCCTCTCATGTAAAAGAATTTCAGAATGGGTGTGGGGGTTCTAGATGTCATCTGCTCTTCCATCCGCGTGGTCCAAGATAGCTGCTATGGGTCCAGCCATCACTTCTGTTTCTGGGCAAGAGGACGGAGGAAGAAATGAAAAAAGGGAATGTCTCCCTCCCATGATAGTTCCATGATAGTCCTCACATTTTGCTTTATTGGTCAGAATTTAGACACATGCCATACCTACTTATAAGAGAAGCTGACAAAGCTAGGGTGGCAGTGTGCTTACCTAAAACGAAAATGAGATTCTGTTTTCTAAGAAGCAAAAGAGCTAGTCCTCTATGCTGCACCCCATGGACTCTAACAGAGTAATTCTTCTAAAATCACACAGCTGATAGATTACAAAACAGAGAGAGAAACCCAGGTCTAATGGCATCACATTCTCCCACAAAGCATCTAAACCTCTCATGCACACCTGATAATATAATTGCTGTCCAAGTCCCTCTGCAGAGGGATGCTTGGCAGACTTTAAAGCCTGGGTTGAAGTCTTCTTTCTTCATTTCATATTCGCAGAATCTAGGGAGAATCCTGGTAACTGTCAGACAGACCTGTGTAGTCTGCACTCGCCCCTTTCCTCCTCAGCTTCATTCAATAACCCTCCCCTTCTCCTTTCTTAAATAAAGACTCGTTTATCTTAATAATACTTACGATCATAATAATTGTTTCTATTGAGAATTTGCTTTTGTTCACTGTCTGCTGTACTGTTTTATTTTTATAAAAAGTTATAAAAATAAAGTTAATTTAATTCTCACAAACAACCAAATAAGGTTAAACTATTATTGAACCAATTGGGAGACAGCTAATCTATCAGGCTTAGAGAGGCTAAATAATTTTTCCAGATAAACCCAGAATTTGACTCCAAATTTCATACCTATAATAAACCTTTTCCAATTCAAAAACCATCTTGCTTTCGATGCTTTTGTCTCCACTTTCTTCACCATAACATTTAAAGTGCATTTTGGTGACTCAAAATAAGTGACTTTTTCAGGTGGATTTGTGTCTTATTTTGTTGTTTTAAGGAAACTCTCCTCTTCCATCATGTTTTCTATGCCTGAGGTTTGATGGCTTACGTTTGGCTAGAAGTCAAAAGGCCTGCTGGTCTGGCCACAGCCCCAGTTTTTCTATCCTGGAAGGGTCTAGTCCTGTCTGAATAAGGCAGGCAAGAGAGAGTTCAATATGCAAACTCAGAGAAGACCCTGAACTTCTGGGAATGTCCTTCCTGCCTATAGATGGGGCTGTAGAGAGTTTGGGATAGAAATTGCTTACCAAGAATTTGACTTTGACCATGCATGCATTTTACCTGAGCTACAGAGCAGCTGCAGCATTAGATTGATGGACAGTTGTCTCCGACTAGTGTGAAATTACAGCCGACCCTAAAGCAAGTGGGTCCCCATGTCATTACAGAGTCTGAGCCTCTCAATCACTGTAGGGATGAATGTGGAATTTTCCTGTTGCTTCTGTGTTTCTGTAATTATCTACACATGACGTCACAATAATGTATTCTGCCATGTCATTTTGTTTCCAATTATCTGAACATTTCCAGGGATTCTGAGGTGGAGAAATATACATTTATGATGCTCCAAAGAAATAAATGGAGGAGTTTTCTCTGCAAAACTATTCATTTTCTCTAAAAACTGAAAAAAATCACTGCTTCATCTTGCATGTGAACACTCCATTCTGAGTTTTTTAAAGGAACAAAAGAAAACAATTGGGCAGAGAAAAGACAAATATTATGGAAACTCTATTTTAAAAAATGTTTTTATTATAGGTAAAATAGGTGAGAAGAAACCTCATGAATTTGCTAAGGAAATGTCTCTCAAAAGTTAAGACCCTCTGAGTTATAATTAATAAGCTGTAACTAATAAGGCAAACCACATAAATACATACTTTGTGGTTCTGGGATGGGCTAAATGCATGGTTAGACCTTTCTTTTGAAGAAACATACATTTAATGCATTGCACTAGCACCATCAGTTTGGTCACACTCTGTTGTATTAGGAGGTAACTTAGCAGGCGAGCTAATTTTGAAATTACATACACATGCTATATTATGGTAGGTATGGCTTTTGTAAGTATTATTTGCTGTTGACACATTCGTATTATGCATATAGCAGAAGAACACCTGGTATACCCTTCTAGTGCATGTTTTTTTCATGGCAGTGGTTGTATGCTACCTCAGCAGCAGCGCTCTTTCTCAGCATTTCTTATGTGATTCACACTGGACTGCCTTGCCGTTCTGAGCATCTTATTATTCACGTCTGAGCATCTTATTATTATTCATGTCTTCCTCTCAGCACCCCCCTGAGGTAGATCAAAGGTGAATTCTCCATTATTATATATTAACTCATGGCAAATACACAGGCTTATTTTAAATATCTGTTGTCAGGATCCATTATGGTCTTTCAATCAGATCATCTTGTCACAGCAAAAACTAAACCCTCTGATGAGCTCTGAGCCTGAATTTCTCTTTATCATACATATCAAAGGACAAGATTTAATGTTTATTGATAGAGAATAGCTAAAATTTATTAAGGTGGCACTTTGTGCTGAAAAGTCTTCATGTTTTAGCTCCTTTCATCCTTAAAACAATCCTATGACCCCTAGTTTACAGATAGGGCAACTGAGGCTTAGAACGTTAAGTTACCCTGGCAATTGAGGCTTAGAGCATTGAGTCACTCTGGTTCGTGCTCCAGCATAAACATGGTGGGGCCAGATTTGAAGCCCAGGCAGTTTTGCTCCAGAATCCATACCACGTCTCTTTTACCCTCCTTTTGTTGTGTCATGCATTTGTTCACTGATTCATCTATTCATTTTTTCTTCCCCAGAAACATTTAATAAATGCCTGTTCTTTGCCAAATGCTGTCCTGGGTACTGATAATACATAGATGGACTAGACACTGTCTTTTCCTTCAAGGACCTACCAGACCAGCAGGAGCGAGACACAGAACAGTTGATGAGAATATAGTGTAGAAAAGAAAAGTGACAGAGGGTGATGGAAGTGCAGAGTCTTGCTCACCATCCTAGGGGTGCAATTGTCATGGAATAATTTGTGGACCAGTTGTTAGCTAAGTAGACTCTATAGGGTTAAGGATAAATTACCTGGGTAGAACCGGAAGAGGAAGGAACAGCCTGAGCAAAGGCACAGAGAAGAGAAACAAAGATGGCACGCATGGCAAGCTACAGTTCAGTTTTATTATAGAATAGACATGAGACAGGAGAAGAGGTGACAGAATTAGTGGGGGGCTGAAATATACACCATGTTAAGAAGTCACCCAGTCTCCACATTAGGATGCACAAAATGATCCAGTGAGGTACAAGAAGAAAATATTAAAATTTACATTTACATTTATCTTAAGTATTAAGTTTCTTTCAATTTTTGGTAAAGCTTTAAAATATGCATAACATAACAAGTACAATAACACAGAGATATAATTTGTGTGGGAGAGTACATGCTAAAATTCTTTTACTGATGGAGTCAGGATCAATACGAAAGTTTGGAGGTCACCGCTGTAAGTAATGCAGAGGCAATAGACAATTTTAACTGGGAACTTTCTTGGTGCATGCATATGTCCGTAGATTGCTCTTGAAGCACTGTAAAGGATCATGGCACAGGTGTGAGACTCGGGGAGGCAAGTGCATTGAGGAGATGGTTGCCACCATGGAACTTAACATTGGTGGAGATATAGGCCAGCACTATGGGAATAAGAAGGGGAAATGTATTAAAATAATTTTTAGGTGTTTGCATCAATAGGGCTTGGTGGTAGATTGACCATGATATTTAACAAGCACCATCTCACTCTACGTGAGCTCCAGCCACAAGCCTCCTTGCAGTGCTTGAATTTGTCCAGTACAGAACCCCAAAGGACCCTGGGCCACCTTGATCTGTTGCTGGAATGCTTCTCTCACCTTTGCTTGGCTGGCCTCCTCCTTTATTTCTTATCTCTGTGCCAGTATCTTACCAGTGAGACCTTTGCTGACCATCTTACCAAGTTCCTCGGTGCTCTCCATCAAGTGCACTAGGTCCTCAGTACCCCCATTAACCTTACTGATCTTCATAGCATCAACATCTAACAAATTTTGTCATCACATCTTTGTTATATAGTAGTGTGACATCAGGGACTTTGTCATTTGTGTTCATGGCTATCTTTTTCATGCTGCAGTGCCCAATATGTGGAATATGCTCAGAAAAAGTTGACTGCATAAGGGAGTAGATACATGAATAAATGAATGGATGAATAAAAGACACTCTTTTTAAACTTCATCCCTTGATGAGCCCATTAGAGAGAATATTTTACACCAGGAGATGAGAAAAAAGTTGTATTAAAGGCATTAGAAACTTTTCTAAATTTATCCCATCTGTTAAAACTCCTTATAATACTCCTGTAATAAGGAAACCCAATCAAAGTGGCTTATGTAATAGGATTTATTGACTCAGGTATGGGCAATGCAGAAGTAGAGCAGCCTTGGAATAGTTTGCTTTAGAGGCTCAAGAATGCATCCGGGACTCAGTCTATTTTTGTTTGTTGGCTGGTGTTTTTGTATTTTATTTTATATCATTTTTCAATACTCCATCATTTTATTAAATCAGATAAGGAATCTCCACATTATTGTGCATACTGGCATTTATACAATTATAAGTGCATAGAACTTGTTTACAAAGATTTAGCTGGGCAGCAGGTTGGCAAGACTAAAATTTCAAAAAAATTCAAAAAGCAAATAGCATAAAAGCCATGCAGATTCTAGAATAGCAAATCATGACAGAACTAACTCATTTTGTCCTTTTACTTTTCTGATTCTGCTTGGAGAGGTTGACTTTCCTGATGGTGTCAAAGTGTCTGCAGCTGTTTCATGCTTTATACCCCCAAACCTCCTCTTCAGAAGGAGAGAAAACATCTCTTTCCAAGATCCAGTGAAAGTTCTAAGCTTTGCCTTGATTGAAGCACTCCTGAACCAATCACAAAAGTCATTGAAATGCTATGTGGAAATCAGCATAGGCCTGGGATTCTTCAACCAATCTCTGTGCCCAGAAAGATAAGACCACTCCAATTTGCTTAGACCAATTAGGGCCCACTTTTGAGCTGAGGATGGGACCAAAAAACTAAGTTTTATGGGTGCTACATAATGAGAAAGAGTGGAATAGGTATTGGAGGAGGAAGCCACAAAGACCTCTATAGGCTGGGACATAAATCTAATTGTACATTACTCCAAAGCCTTTTAAGACCGTCTGCTCCTGTATCAAGAATGCCTTCCTAGAATGTATCTAATGTCACAGATACAAAATTTGAGCAGCAGGTTTTGTTCTAAAATTGTTAAACATATTTTATAATCTCCAATTATGGTATACATATTTAGACATATTCCCTCCCCACTGAATGCTATGAAACATATACGTGATTATTTAAGGATAATAATTCCTATTCAGTTTAGATAATAAAAGTTAAGATTGTAAAGCAATATCTTCCATTAAATTCTAATTCTCTTTGCTTACTTGATGTGACCATTAGTAGACAAAGGATCATGATTTAGATCTGGGGAAAAGTCTTTTGTGCAAAGGAATTAGCAGGAATGTGTGGGAAATCCCAGCTGGGCTCAGTGATGCCCACTTTCATGCTTTCCAATCAGTTTTCCTGAAAAAACAGTCACGAGAAATCTGAACACCAACCTTCTTATCCTGTTGATAAAGGATAATATGGAACAGGTTGTATCAACAGTTCTGTGGAGCAGGACACCTCTTTGCTTTTGAGTCTCTAAAAAAGAAACTTTATGCTATTTTCCAATATCTGATCTCTTCATTTTTTCCACATCTACCACCTTTTTCTTTGTCATTTCTCTCACACTTTTGACATTTTCTTTAATTATAGTCTTTTACTTGGCAAACACACAGCCAACCAGTCAATCCAACATGCTCCTGATTTAAGCAAATTCTTTGCTTTAGTCCTGCCTGAAAACGACCATCCTTGTCTCAGTTGCAGAACTAATAAATGCACACTTTAATTTTTTTGTATATTTTCCACTCATTTTTTAAAAATAAATGCAAAATTGAATTTCACATTTGTTTTCTAAACACCATTTAGTGGTTAAGTCAATGATACTGCTGTTCAGCAGACAGCACTGACATTTGACAGCACAAACATTTTTCTTTGCTCTGTACATTTTTCAGTGAATTAAAATGTAACCAAGAATGGAAAAGATGCTAAATTAGGGGAAACAAGGTATAGCATATTAAATCCACGGACCCCTGGTGCTCACAATTTTACATCTCTGTCTTCCAAAAGCTATTCTCAGTTCACATGACAACAATCCTCCCATCCTTGTGGAACTGGACATTCTAGCCTTTCTATTTGCTTTAGGCCCAGTCCCTTCTGTTAGAGGGCTCTGTTTACAGCCTTTTGAAATTGTAGTGAATGAAAGGTATTTTTGCTTGTAGCATATTTTTGAGAATTTCATGACACCCTTTGGAAATTTGAAAATGGTTGGCTCCCATGGTTTGTTTCTGAGGCCATGTTTGGGGAATACCAACTTCTGAGGCAAACAATATTTCTGCACAGCTGCCCCAAAGGCAGTCATTGTGCCAAATCCACCCATGCGATGGTCGATCCTTGTGCCAAAGAGTTCAGAAACACAAATCCAATTTAATTCTGGCTCAGAAAAGCAATAAGAGTTTAAATTGGATTTCTGTGGAGTTTGTTCTTATTAGGCTCAGCATGCAAACTGCTTTATAGACATTTATTATTTAGTTATTTCTAACAAAGGATCTTATAGACCCAACATCTATAATTAATTGGGAATGAGAGCAGAAGGGGTCTTGATGCTAGCCAATGTATGTTCTGTGACCCAAACCTTGCACTAATCAAGCTATCAGATTTGTACCAAACACCAGGGTCTTTGGCAAGAGTTTGCTTCATTAAATTCAGCTTTGTGGTTTTATGCTTTTAATTCATACTCTCAGATGTGTCTGTCAGTCTTACCTACCTCCTGCATGAAGTTTAACAGGGTCAATGTGATGCAAAGAGGTGGCAGCTGGGAAGTGGCCCATCAGTGGCTCCACTTTGAATTCAGCCATCCTTTGCATCATGTCCTCTGTTCTTTCAACACCAACAGTCTAAGGCTTCTTTCAAGGACCTCCACTCGAGAATTCCGGGACATGTGCCCATCCCCACGTAGCCCATGATCTACAATGATTGGTCCCACCCCACCATTCTTGGTCTTTACTATTTCCTTTTCTGTTGGAGCCTAGTAAAAAGATAATCTGATAAGTAGTATGGGATTGGCTTACTTAGTGCTTGTTTGCTTAATTGTCTTTCTATAATTGCTTTGCATTTTAGTAGAAACCTTCCAGAAAGAGAGCATTAACATAAATCAGTGATGGTAATGGTGAAAATGGCAGCCCCATGGAGGCCAACAGGAACAATAGTTGGAGCCAGACTCATTGCATGTCCATGGGACGTCTGGCCGTGTTTACCTATTTCCTGTGCTTGGTCCAGAAACTTGCTCACAGCATTTGAAGGTAGCGTCAGAAACTGGCCTTGATCACATGCTCCATAATGATTTACAAAGTGCCTTTTTCAAGCTGGCCAGTTAGCTTGAGAGTGCACTGTTATGATATCTAGGTCAAGGGTATGGATCCCCATACCAGCCAGCCACCAAAAAGAAAAGAAAAAGCTTTTTTCTTAATGAGGCTCTTGTTCAATAGGCCCTTTATCGTCACAAAGAATAATTCTCATAAACATCAATAAATCCCCAATTTGAGAGTTTGGANTTTTTTTTTAATAAGGAAATAGGAAAGTGTACTTTGCCACAGTCAGTGACAGGACAAATCAGAAAAATAATAAAGAAGGTGAGCTGAGAAGTGACTGCTGGCTGGATGACTAGGTTCACTAAGCAGCTGGATGACTTATTTTTGTATCAGCCTTACAGTGGGCACTGTTCATATTTGGGCATCTGCAAAACTGTACCTTACTTCATCATGGGCTTTCAGGTTGATAATCAAGATGGGAACACATAAATGCTAAATGTGTAAATGCCAAGAGTCTATTGACTTTGAGCTTTGTGGTTTTCCAGCTTTTTTTCTTACTCAGTTACCTTTATTCACCTATGTCCTTTCTGCACCAGTTTCCTCATTTATAAAATGGGTATGAAAATGTATACAAATACTATCTTCCATAGGATTGCTATGGGTATTAAACACATTACTAGGAGTAAAATACATAGAAAAGTGCACAGAAGTGTTTATTACTGTTGTAACACTAAAGCTACAGCTGATATTACTACCATAGTTGTTACATTATTCTTAATTGGCCTGGTAATTGCATCATCTTCTTNGATATTACTACCATAGTTGTTACATTATTCTTAATTGGCCTGGTAATTGCATCATCTTCTTTGGTACAAAAATTGAGACGGAAAATCATTCATTTTGGAAGGACCTAAAAGTGAATACATTAGAAAAAACAGAAATAGAAAAAGTCCTAATTTTTATTTATTTATTTTTTTTTGGGTCTTTTAAGTGCACAGAAGTGTTTATTACTGTTGTAACACTAAAGCTACAGCTGATATTACTACCATAGTTGTTACATTATTCTTAATTGGCCTGGTAATTGCATCATCTTCTTAGGTACAAAAATTGAGACAGAAAATCATTCATTTTGGAAGGACCTAAAAGTGAATACATTAGAAAAAACAGAAATAGAAAAAACCGGTCTGTATGTGGGATCCGAACCCTCGGGCAGGAGCGCCGCTGCGCTTCCCAAGCGGCGTGCGCCACCGGGCCGGCCCAAAATGTCCTAATTTTTAATTGCTGCTTTGCGCCCTACATATTGTTCAAATCGTAAACTATGCCTAAAGCAAACCTTCTAGAGGTAATTGCCATCTGCCTGGGTAGGTATGGCCAAAAAGATCAGCACCCTCTTTATTTGTGTGCATAAAACTCTGTGTCTTTTATTCGGTAAATCATTTTTGGTCACATATTCTATTCGTGACATTGTTTGCCATCTGCCTGGGTAGGTATGGCCAAAAAGATCAGCACCCTCTTTATTTGTGTGCATAAACCTCTGTGTCTTTTATTCGGTAAATCATTTTTGGTCACATATTCTATTCGTGACATTGTGAGTGACACAGGTGAGAAACATGATTTCTATTTTCAGGGAGAAAGAAGAAAAATAGAACTGCAGCTAAAGACAAACATGCTGTATCTACAAATACGGGCATTTGTGCAGTAGATGAATATTTTGGCTATATGTAGGTTCAATGGAACATCAATCACTCAGTCTGAATGTGAAGCAATTAGATTCAGTTAGGTTAATCACTGTTATTGGATTCCACCATTCCATCTTCTGGTTGGCTTAGTCATAAAACTGTTTATTATCTCCATAAATCAGCCTAAATTCATGCTAGGCTGCCTCGTGGAGCTTCAGCAATGATAGGACAGCAGCATTCTTTCCCTCAGTGCCCTATGACTGCTGTTGGTCAGGTCTCTGCAATGACTACAAGAGGATTATACATCCTTGAATTGTTTCTTATCCCCCACCAGTGCACTGGGTTGTTGGAATATAAACACAAAACCTACAGAAAATTACATCTTCTTTTTTCTGGCATTGAGTACAAATCCCTATCCTGCAGTCATTCTGGAGAACTGGTAAACCCCTGTGACCCTCAGCATTCATTGGGTATCAGAGGATTAGGGGCCAGAATTAAGGCCAGCTCTTTTCTAGCCTCTCTTAACTTTTCCGTTCTAATGTAAGATAAGGAAGCAAGCAGGAAGACAAGGAACATAGGGAGGATTACTCTCCCTCAGACTAGGGCAGAGTTGGAATAAGCACTGCATTCCAGGCCTCATCCTCTGGTTATATTGCACTTTTCAAGGTTGACAGGGCAGGAACGGTCCCAAATAGCAGATTGCTCTGGCCCACCTTATGCTGCAAGCTGTAAAGGGAAGAAGGGCTAGAGTCATAGCAGTTATAAAAGCACATATCATGTAGAAGAGGTTCAGAGAAAGCAAGAAAGAACCAGAATAGTCAAGAGCAGAGAGATTGTCAGGTAAGTTCCACTTATAATCGTACTTACTTCTAACACATGCTCCACCATTAGCATAGTGACCACCTCCTTAGGAACGGAGTAGATAAGTGGACGCCATGAGCTCCCCCTAGAGTTTAAAATGTGCCACCGCCTTTGGGAAAATGATTTTCTAGTGGGCAAAAGGCTCAGAGGATAGGAGAGTTCAGAATTCTTTGTGTGATTACATGCCAAATACCGTAGCTATCTCTCCTCCCTTCGCCCAGCACCTCTCCACTTTAAGTGGTTTTGCCCACACCACATTTGAACAAATTCAAAGTACCCCCTTCAGAATGGTAGGTGGGGGGCTGGGGAGATGGTTAAATCTGTCATCTAAACTGGCCCACAGTTGTTAGGGTCAGAATGAAGATGATCCTTTGGCACCCATTTCATGTTATGTAAGGAAGAAAAGGCAGCTTACACATTTGTTTCTTGCCCTCTGGCAGCAGGTCACAAGTGTCAGAGCTTGTGAGGGTGCCAGTGAGTGCCTAAATAACCTGTCACAGAAGGAAAATGCCAAGCAGCCCTCACTTTATTCTTGTGAGATGGGGCCCATCCTTCTCTGCTTATAGAGTATCTAGTTTTGGGAATATGCTGATTCTGCAGCTGGAATGATGCAGGTGGAGGCTGCCCGAGGGATCTGAGTCACTGCGTTCCCACATGCAGTGCACTAAGCCTCATTAGTAGCACTCAAGTTGGGTAGCAGTTAATAAAATGCTGTGAGGTCAAGTAAAAAGAAATGATTCCAGTCATTCGAGGGATATATATTTTCCAACAGTACGTGCATGCGTGTGTATATGTGTAGTACGTGTGCTGTGTATATGTTATATACATGTATGTGTGTGTCTTGTGTTATGTGTGCATGTGCGTAAAACATTCTCAAGAAGAATGGATGATAGTTTGATACTCAGATGCAGAAAAGAACTACCCTGATAATTATAGAAAATTAACTTGATAGGTACACATATACCTTGTTAAAATATACATGTTTAAGAATTTCACATGAATTTTTAAGAGTCCCACTTCTTCTACATCTTCCTCTCTTTCTCTTTTGATTTACAGATTGAATATGTGTATGTCAGAACATTTGGCAAGATAAAGACAGCTGGAAGTAATAAAGCTGGGTTTTGTTTAAAAAGCTGAATTTTCACTAGTGGTTTGGGGTTTAGGTGTGGGGTACCGAAATCCCAGGCTTCACAATAGCTTTTGATAAGTTGCTCCCCTGATATAAAGATTTGAAAAAAGTTATTCACAGTCTGCCTTGCACTTTTTAAAAGTTGTGTAAAATTACACCACCTACCACAAAAGAAAAAAAAAAGATACAGGAAACGTCACATCAACATTTCTTAGAATGATGTATTTTTTAATGTCACAACTTTGTATTATTTCATTTGTCAAGGAAAACATGCTGGAAACTTTTGAGACACCCCCTCCCCCCCCAACACACGTACACACACCCACACGTTTCTTTGCCAAAAATGTGTCTGGAAGGCTTGCTCCCGAATGCAGTATGTATCTTGCATAAATAAAACAGAACAAGCAGCTCAAAAGAAAAAAAGATAATTTGTTTCTCCAGCTTTAATTGCTGTTGTGTAGCAGCTCCTCTTCATTAATAATTAAATCTTTACCATCATTTAGTGATAACCTGGAATGTTACCAAGTTACTTTTACAGGCTCCATCTCTATTGTTTTTATTTTATACTCACACAGTCCTTCATTAGAATTATCGAAGTGTATTTTGGGGGGAGGTGGGGTGGAAGTAGAAAGTCTCAATGCATAATAGTGCTGGGGCTACAGTACTGGGACTTACCATCGTGATCTGTTTCTTAATTTTAACTCAATAGCCTATCAAAAGTAGGATGCTTCTCCTTTTGATAACAGGGCTAACTAGTTCCTGAAGTAACACATACGTGTCAGGCTGTATGAATTCCAGAGTCTTGAATTCCTTTAGCTATGCTCTGCAATCTTTAAGCAGGAAATATAAACATGTACCAGCTATAAAATGTGTGAGAACAAGAATAGAGATGGCTATCTTTTTTGCATCTCTCAAGCATGACATACAGAGGAGAGCTGTATCTTATTATTAGGCTTGTCCATCAAGCTAGTGTTTGCATATTGCTTTTCCAGGGCCCACTGGATGAGCCTTATCTCTGAATATTGGATAAGGGAACAATTAAAACCGTTTGTGCCAAACCCCAAAGTTGGCTTTGCATGCTCCTTTTATACGAGTCCGATAAGGGAAAGGTTTAATAATGTAAATGAAGATCAGCTGTCTAGAGATCCCCAACCAAGGCTCTATGCGAAAGCTGAAGGGAAAAGGAGGGAGTTTTCTATGCCTGGCTACAGACCAGCTGCAACACAGCCCTGCAACATGCTGTCGTTCCCTGCAAATAGGCTAACTCATCTCCACTAGGAATTATAAAGCACAGATAAATTAATTAATTAAACATAACGGCTCTGGTCCTTTCCCTGAGAATGGATCTTCCTACCATGTTTTAGCAAAAGTAAGAAGAGACTATAAACATATTAGAAAAAAGGAAGCAATAATTTATTAAAATTGACTATTTCCCCTTTTTTTAAGAAAATATATAATTAATTAAACATAACGGCTCTGGTCCTTTCCCTGAGAATGGATCTTCCTACCATGTTTTGGCAAAAGTAAGAAGAGACTATAAACATATTAGAAAAAAGGAAGCAATAATTTATTAAAATTGACTATTTCCCCTTTTTTTAAGAAAATATGTTACGGTAAAAATAGTTTTCCAATTTGATTTCTAAAACTTTGCCTCTTCAGTGTTTTTGGTTTATGTGCTGGACATGAAAGGAAGAAAGGAAGGGGAAAGGAAAGAAGGCAGAAAAGAAGAATGGCAGGCAGGTAAGAATGAAAAAAAAAAAAAGAACAGAAAAAAGAAGAAAAGGCAGGAAGAATAAATGCATGAATATGCCTGAATAATTATGGGGAAAAGTTTTAAATTATCCAATGCTGAGTAAAATCAGTGACAGTAAACAAGCACATTTCCCATTTCCCTTCTATTAGAAGATCCCCAATAACCTGGCAAGTGGATTATTTTTTAAATCAAAGTAACATTCATTATTTCTTCAGATTCTTTTGATTCCCTTATTTTGCTTTCTGTTCTTTCACAAGTACTCGAGCCTATGTCTAATAACTAAGTAATGACACAGAGAGAAATCTAACGCAGCTACCTGTTGCTGGGGGGTGAACGAAAGCACTTCCAAGCACCTAAGCACCTGTGGCCGGTTTTCCTGAAATTGTATTTCCTTAATACCATTTCAGACTGGTTAGATTTTGGACATCCCTTACCATAAAAAAAGAGGTAATTTCATTTTTCTTTATAAAAATGTTTAAACTCTAATAATAAAAAAAAAATTTATCGAAATTTGTATTGTGCTTAATGATGAAATGGGTTACAGAAAAATATGCTTATTTAGTAGACAGCATCTTAGGCTGGAACTCAGGCTCATATATTTAATAGAGTCCTAATAATTAGTTTTGCGACCTTCAGTAGATCAAGGGTGATCATTAGGTTTTTCTTAACCTTTATTTCCCCATTTGCCAAAAGGAGCTAATAGCAGACCTCATTGCCTCAAGATTAATAATTAAATAATAATTCATTAATGATTAAAAATAAATTTAAAATAATGTTTTAAATTGCTTTTTAAAAAATAAAGTGTACAAAAAACAAAAGCATTTTTTTTCATTTGGGCATTTTCATTTTATTCTTGAAACTCATAAAATCCTGTTAAATCTGCTCAGTGCTTGGCCATCTCAGTTTATTACAGAAGCACCAAGCTTGCTGTGTGGTTATGCTTATGGAGTGTTGGGGAAAACCAGCTAGATATTTTCACATAAGTCCTTAAACATGCTATGTCTTTCATTCTCCAGTATGCACTTGATTCTTGTCCGTCCTCCTTGTTATCGAAACTGTGGATTGCTGGCTCTGGGTGGGAATCACCACTGGGTAAGAAAGGAAGCATCTGTCTGGTGGGCCTTAGAGTCTGGGGGCTTCTCTATGTGTGGTCCAGTCTAGAGGCTTCTCTTCAGAGATCTGTGACTGGAGGTAGGAGAGGAGGGAGGGTGGCCAGGAGGGTCAAAACAATGAAGAATTGTGCTGAAGACCCATAGACAGACCATAAGTCATTGTATCTGATCTCCCAACATCAGCATCTTGGCCACCCAATCTACCCAATCTGCTTTCCAAAGAAACTTTTTTTTTTTCTTTCCCAGATGGTGTGTGGTTCACAAGGCTCAGCTCTGTGGGAGCTCTGCTTGACAAACTCTAATATACCTTCTCAGTGGCCCCACTATAGCTTAGGTAAACACAAAAATGTAATTTTCAACTGTTTGGAAATTGGTGTTAGGATTTCCTACGCAGGAGCCCTGAACACAAGTTGCATTGGTCTGTCTTGACTGGTTAAGTGTTCAGTGTGGCTAACCTCCTGCACATTTTCTAAACCAGCAGTCTCTGTGCTCACACAGGATGCTTTTTGCTAAAGAAACCCCAGTGGCATGCTGGTGCTATTCAGGATTTCTCAGGATAGTACATAACCAAAGGGCCCACAACAATCCCATCAAGATCATACTGACTCTTCTGGTCAGAAGAGACTAAAAAAAGGTGATCAAAGACTCAGGCACGCTTAAATAGTTTAAGACATACAGTAAAATATTTGCCTCCAATTTTTAACTTTTAAGGATTAAATCTAAATTTGATATCAGATACATATGTAAAATCAAGTCTAATAGTTTTATATAATGTTCATTTGACACCAGCATTGTATTTATTTCCAACAGAGCATCATCTTAGAAACCAATTTTAAAATGAAACTGCTCAAAGTGGATTGTTCAGGCCTCAATTTTCAGTTATGTGATACCTTGGTTATTTCTAGTTATTTTTAAGATCAGGTCTTAACATCATATAATTTACTGCCTTCATACATGCTTGTCTGCTATAGACGCAGATCACAAACTTGTGAGACAGCAAAGGTTTTCTGTTGACTGTTGCTATTAGAATCAGGACAAGACTGTACACATGGTCTAGAACAGACGCCAGGTACCCATCTCCCCATCCTTGTCTTTGCTCTGTGCCTTCTTTCAGTTCCAAATATGCCATGCCTACACCAACCAGAGGCTTTTTGTTTCTTCCCATGTTGTCTTGATCAGCTAGAATGCTTTCCTGTTTCTCACCTGGTTGTGTACTCTATTATAGGCTCTCATTAAAACGGTTACCTGCCTGTCATAGGTCTCATTAGAATTGTCACTGTACTTTGCTTGAGTGATACGTTGATTACCGTCTACCACACCTTCTGGATTGAAAGTTTCATGAGGGCAGTGTCTGCATCTATTTGGTTCACCATTATATTCCCAGAGCCTCATAAAGTGGCATATAGTGAGCACTTAGTAAATGTTTATTAAGTGAATGACTGAATGGGTGAGTAACTGAAGGAATAAATCCATGATGGAAGGAAAGAAAGAGAACATGAGAAAAAAAAGAAAAGAAAGAAAAAAGGAAGGAAGGGAAGGAGGAAGAATGCCAGTGTGATGTGTTTATTGATTGATTAACTTCAAACCAGCTCACGTCCATATGGTACAAGTTCGTTCATCTCTTTACTTGGAAAGAATAGATGAAAACAGAAGCTTAAAAAAAGTAATCATCAAGACTGTTTTCATGTGACATGTGTTAATTTAAGCAACTCATTTTTCTCCAACAAATCTTCAGTTGAGAAAGTTTGGTGATGATATACGTGTACACAAATTTTCCCACTGAAGCGCACTGACACTGGGGAAGCAATGTGGTTTTGCAGATTTATTTAGAAAATAGAAAGCATCTTTAAAAGTCCTTCAAAAGCACAACAGCAGGACTTTGGTGTCCGTAATCATATGCCATATTTCAGGCTTTTAATTTCCTCGAGATGATATTTCTTATGAACTGAAAGCTTTTCTCCCTCCCCTGCATCAGCTCTTATTTTAACATACTGATTGAGCCTCTTTATCTTACACTTCCTGCTGGGAAAATAGATGCTAAAATGTGTATAATGCCACATTTACTTTAAGAAATCATTGGGTAAAATTGCAGGAACCACAGGCATGGGCTGTGGTATATATGTGTGACTTCTTTTTCCCCATCTGCAGACCTCCTTTAGCAGTTCAAGCCATACATTCAGACCCATGAATTCTACATTTAATTGTATTCTGTTCTACTTCTTTCTATGAAAAGCCTTAAGCTTGTTTTTACTTTACTTTGTATCAAGACTTTTACAAAAGAGTGATATCTTTTTTTTGAAACAAAGTTTTGGCCCAATCATCCTTACCTCTATTTTGTGCAAATTTTCTTGGCAGATGTTTCAAAGTTTGAGCTATGCATTTAATAGAATGACACCAAATTCCACCTGGTCACTTCCTGCTTGTAAGGGCTTAAATCAGTGGTTCTCAACCAGGAGTGATTTTACCGTCTTGAGGACATTTGGCAATGTCTGCAGACATTTCTGTTTGTCACATTAGGGGGTGAGGCACTACTCTCATCTAGTGGGTAGAGGCCAGGGATGCTCCTAAACATCCTACAATGCATAGGAGAGCCCCCACGTCAAAGAATTACCCGCCCCTGAGTGCCAAGTTTAGAAAGACAAAGTTTAGAAACTTTGTCTTAAACCTAACTTTCAGGTTTCTCCTCTGTAAAATTAGGACAGTGATATCATCTGCCTCGTAGCAGTGTTGTAAAGATGAAATGAAATAATCATGCCTCACTCGGTACAGCCAATAGCTCACATTCAGGTTTCTCCTCTGTAAAATTAGGACAGTGATATCATCTGCCTCGTAGCAGTGTTGTAAGGATGAAATGAAATAATCATGCCTCACTCAGTATAGCCAATAGCTCACGAGTGTTTTAGCTGTTGTTGTGAATAAAGTTGCATTGCTAATTTGCCTTTAATAATTTGACCCTTGCTTACCTCTAGATTCCTCTTTTCCAACTTTCTCTTGTATTCCCAGAACTCCCTTACAACTTCCCACTTGATACAACTCTCATCTAGCTAACTTCCTACTCTTTGCCCACACTGAAACTAAGTTAGATATCTCCACCTCCAGCCATTCGACTGGTCTGAAACTAACCCAAAGACTCATCAAATCTCTGGTTTATCCCATTTCAAAGTCCAGTTCACACTGCACCAGAATTGCCTGTTTATTATTTTTTGAGAGTGTTGTCTCTGTGCCGGGTGGTAAAATTACCTTTATCAAGATGCACATTTCTGGACTCTACCCAATCAGTATCTCTGAGAATGGGGTCTGGAAATATGGGTGTAGGGTTACAGCAATAGCTACACCAGTTGTCTGGGTGGGGTTATTGTCAGACTTCTGCTGACATAGCCAATTGTAAAGCTAGGCAATTCATAAGTAAATCCAAAATGTTTCATTATTTTAGTTACACTAAGTTTTCTATTTGTATTGTCAGGGCTAGGGGTTAGGGCCCACAGACCCCTTAAACCCATTGTACAGGCTCGGTCACCAGACTCCTCACATGCCGGTCCATGCTAGGTAATTGGGAAAGATCCCAGGAGCTGTCAGCAAACGACAGGAGCTCAGTCCTCAGCAATGGCAGCAGCAGCTTACAGGTCTGGCAGTGGTGGCAGCCTCTCGTAGGGTTCCGGGGGCCCTGGCAGCAACAGCTTGCAGCAACAGTCTCCAGCAGGAGTAGCGGCATCCCTGTGGCTCCCCCGAGGGCAGGGGTCCCTGTGGATCAGAGCCACTCGTCCTTTATCCTTAAGTCCATAACCCAGACACCTGGGTGCACATGCACAATTACACTAGACAATAACCAAGGAACACCTGAGCGCACTTGCATATTTACATAAAATGCTCAGCAAGATTCTGAACATCTGAGGGACCCTGACCATTTTCCTTCACTTTCCCTACAATGGGTATTGGGCTCTTGAATGTAGTTGTAGCCATAGCAAAGCCTGAAAGCCAACATACTAGACTGAGTTTCAGACCGGCTAGGATTAGTTCTTATTTCTCTTTGTATCTTTGGTGCTTAGCACTGTGTCTGACACATCGCAGACACTCAATAAATAACTTCAGTATTTGAAAGAATAAATGAGTAGTAAACAACTTTCTGTACATTCTTGTCTCTTGCTCCCTTCTCTTTTGGCTTTCCCTACTCATTATCTCATTATAGTTGACGACTTCAAATGTTTAACATGCTCAAAAATAATATTTATTATTTTTGCCTCTTAGTATATTAATAAATACAAGTACTTAAATGGGTTCTAGAAAAAAAGGTAAAGGAAGAGAAGTAAATTGGATACAAGAAAAATCAATCACTTACCTTCCAAAAGGGAAGCCAAACTGGTGAGCTCACAATCAGCCAATGGTTGCTGGGTGGGTGGGGAAATGGATGAAGGAGACCTCAGCATTCCAGATCTTTCTACTCTTCAAGAGAAGTCACAATTTGGATTTTTTTTATATGAAAATGCTGGATGCTAATTTAAAATTTAACAATTGAAAACTTAAAATATATATATATATATATATATATATAGTAGACTAAAAGAACCCTGTTGGAGCTTGTACAGGCCAAACAAAACATGGCCATAATCTTTGTTCAGTATAATGGTCCCCAGTTTCAAACCTCACTAAACAAAGTGTGTTATCCTGTCCATAACATGCTTATTTTTTAAGAACAGAACATGTAACATTTTCCCCTCTGAGTGCTAGTACCAATGGATTTTTTCTTCCCAGTAAGACTATCACATCAACATACTAAATGCGAGGGGCCAGCCCGGTGGCGCACTGCTACAGTGCGCCGCTTGGGAGCATGGCGGCGCTCCCGCCGAGGGTTCGGATCCCACATACAGACCGGTTCCCGCTTGCTGGCTGAGCAAGGTGCGGGCGCAACAGCGAGGGTTGCGGTCCCGTTGCCGGTCCCGGTCCGGTACAGGCGCGACACTGAGGGTTGCGATCCGGACACGAAAAAAGACAAAAAAAGGAAAAAAAAAAATACTAAATGCGAAAACAGAAGTAAGGCAAAAGCAGTGCATGTCACTTCTGTGTGAGCTGAAGTTTAATCACAGTGGTGCCTGTAATGATGGCTCCACAGGTATCCTTGTCTCTGGAAATCTTGGTTGTGTCCCTGTAAGATGTAACTCACAGTCTGCGGTGAGGAACAGGAATAAATCAGTTGGTCAATCTCTCTGCATCATAAATCACGAGTGTGATGCTTTGGTAATTTAGATCAGCAATAAACCCTGGGACTAAATTAAAGAAATCACCCTCAGCTTGAGTCTGCACCTAGACTAAGCAGTTGTGACTTTCCAATAAATACGGCCAAGAGTTTTGGGAAGATTCAGACAAGGTGCACCTTGTTGAGAGAGGAGAAAAAAAAGCGGGGGGTGGGGGAGAGCAAAAAGAGGAATTAAACCTTTAGAGAAGAATTGAACAACAGAGGGGTTTAGATGAGATGATCAAACAACAGAAGCAGGTGCAGCCTCCTGAGTGAGCACAGGGGATACTCTCTCTTTAATGAGATGTGATTTAAGTAGCATAAAAATATATCTCTTGTAGTAGGTGATTGAGATCCCCAAATTGGGGTAATTGTTTTTAGTTTAGTCAGTGTGTCAATCAGCTATTGTTGCATAACACTCTCCACCCCCCGCCCCCCCCCACAACATCAAAACGTCAGAGGCTTAAGACCCCAATCGTTTATCCGGACTCACATGGCTGGGGTTGGCTGGATTTGGCTGATCTAGGCTGGGCTCGCCTCATTGGCTCTGCTTCAAACTGTGTGTCCAGGTGGGCTTGGCTTCCCACTGTGAGTTATGCTCTGATGTGATCCTCATATGCTTACTCTGGCACCTCCAGCTGAGGAGAAACAGCTGGCCAGGAAAAGTTCTTTCTCCTGGTGATGGCAAAAGTGCAAGAGACACGCACAATGGCACAAGCATATCCCCAGCCTCTGCTTTTATCACATCTGCTTCCATACCAGTGCGCGCAGCACATCTCATGGCCAAACCCAAAGTCATGTGTGGGCAGGTATACACTACCTTTAGTGGGAGGAACTGCAAAACTTCAAGGCAGAGACTGAATACATAGAAGGGGTGAAGAATTGGGGGCAATAATTTAACTTATCCATAGGCTATGTTTCCAAGTGTGATAAGTTGTCCACAGATGATTGCATAGGCACCGGGGACAGGTATTACAGAGTTGAATTGCATAAAGAAAAATGTCTACTAGCCAGTACTAGATAGATGTTTACACAGAGACTTTCTCCTTGACTGAATTACAAGACTCAAAAGAGAATTGAAAAGGGGATTACCACATTTGCTGGCCCAGTGCTATCTGTTTTGCTTCTAAACAATTGGTGAATATTTGAGCTAATGTTAATTTGGTCAGTCATCCTCAAGAGTTTGTATGCCAGTTGTGAGGCTTCTTCTAAAGGTTATTTTCCACCTACTTTAATTTGCTTTTAGAGCCTCAGAATTACACTCATGGTGACAGTATATTACACTTGTTACTTTGGTTGACATGAGTCCACTCCCATTCTCAACAAATAATTTGATAATAAGAGGACATAGCTCACCTTTTGCATTTAAACTACTTACATCCTCACAAAACGGTTATCCACTCTCAGATAACCGACAGGATTGTTTGGGCACATTTGAGTGAGCATACTTGGGAATTTGCAAGGGGACCTGGAGAAGGAGGGCAGCAATGCCATGGTCACAATGGAAACTGAAACCAGTCAGTCAGGTTGCACTCCATGTGCAGAGGATGGCCAGCAACAACGCTTAAGAATTTGTCCGTGTTTCTCCCACCCTATCCTAAACCCAGCAGAAAGTATATTTCAGTCTCTGGAGAGGAAAAAGAGCCATGGAGAGGAGACGGTGCATCAAGCCACACTTCCAGCCTGAAGCATCCTATTCCCTTAGCCTGCTTTCATGTCTGTTAAGCAACCCTTTGATTTTTGGTTTGCATGGAGAGGAGACGGTGCATCAAGCCACACTTCCAGCCTGAAGCATCCTATTCCCTTAGCCCGCTTTCATGTCTGTTAAGCAACCCTTTGATTTTTGGTTTAAACCCCCACAAGTTCAAATTCAGGGAAAAGATGGCAGCTTGATTATTCCAACAAGAGATTTCTATGATTATGAATTTAAAAATTGACATTCTTGTTTTTACATATAAGACTCATTCCCCGAGCATCCTCATTTCTGGGTGTTCTGACAAACTGAAGATCCAGAATCAAACCTCAGCCTGTGGCAACTGTCATCAAAGTCATGACACCTGGTGAAGCTCTACCTCGCTGGCCTCTCCGGTCTTCATCTCTGTTTTGTTTGTCTTTGAGATATGCTTGCTATTCCAGGCTATAAAGATAATAGTAAAAGAGTGGTAAATTGAAAGAATATAAAGATAAATGGAAAAGTAAATGAGTAGCCTTGTTGTTTGTCTTTGAGATATGCTTGCTATTCCAGGCTATAAAGATAATAGTAAAAGAGTGGTAAGTTGAAAGAATATAAAGATAAATGGAAAAGTAAATGAGTAGCCTTGTAACAAAATAGTTCAATTATATTTTAGCTAAGATTTTATCTGCTGTCATATGGTTTCTTAAGACATTTGTAAAATTTGTATCCCATTGCATTAATGAACTGTAAGTTTAAGAACACACAGAACAGTTCATATTTCAGAAAGACAAACAATTTGAAATTGAGTGTTAGACACCTATTGTGTAAAGAAAAAAATCTCCCATCCCTCTGGCAACTGTACAGAGAAGGAAGAGAGATCTAAATAAATAATCAGTCATTAATCCCTTCCATCTCTTATTCAGAGGGACCTAACCCTCTTCGATTATCTGTCATATTCTTCTGCAGCCTACTCTAGTGTTTTTCCTTTTCACACATAATTATTTATCAGGATACTTCTCTAAACAAAGACTTATTTCCTCCCTGTGGAGGAAATTCTGATGCCAGATGTTAAGAAAAGTAGTTGACCCTGGTAAAGATTTATATGTTATTTTTTCTAACTTTATTTATTATTGATTTCAGTTTACTCTGAACACTTAAATTTTAATGTTAGCTTTCATCACTATGTATCAAAAATAAGTGTGTTCTTGTCTAAATCAGTCTATGTGGTTACTAAGTCAGTACATAAATTTCATTTAAATTCAATAAATACTTGCTATGTGTTAACTATGTGCAAGGCACTGGGATTAAACACTGGAGATACAGCTGTTAACCAGACTTAGCTTTTGTCATCTAGTGGTGGATAAGGACATCTGCAACACAGAGTGACAATGGCCATGACAGGAGGAGACTCCTGTGCATTGTCAAAGAAGCCCACTCACCTTTACAATTGAGTAATTTCTCATGGAAGGAGGAATATTTTCCCCAATTTTTTGATTATAAAAATGTTCAAACATTAAGAAAAGTTGAAAGAATAGTGAAATGAACACCCATGTCCTCCATCTAGATTCAACAGTTGATATTTTCTATATTTGTTTTATCTTTCTCTTCATTTATTTATTCGTTTCTCTATCTTGCTATTTATTTTACTGTCTGTCTATATTAGTCTGTTTCTCTTGCTTATAATAAAATACCTGGAACTAGGTAATTTGTAAGAAAATTAAATTTATTGCTTACAGTTTTGGAAGCTGGGAAGTCCAAAGTCCAGGGAACACATCTAATAAGGGTCTTCTTTGGTGGTAGCTTTACAGCAATGCAGGGGTCTCACATGGCAGAAAATGGTGAAGCAGAGAAAGAGCTCCTTATCCACTCTCCTTTTAAAGCCCTCAGAGTCGCACCCCTGGCCACCATTATTAATCCATTCACTACAATCCAATGGTCCTACAATCCAACCACCTTTCAATTACCATAATAGGATTTCCCACCGTCAGCTGTTACAGTGGGGATTTAAGCTTCAGTGATGTGTGGGCACGTGGAGAGCGGGGCGATGTCCAGTCTGCAGCGGTATCTCTCATCTGCCATTTATCTATCATATGAAAGCAAGTTGGAGAAATCATGACAATTCACCCCAAACACTTCAGCCAACATCTCCAAACAGTAAGGATATTCTGCTACACAACCATAACACCATATAACACCCTCAAAATGGACAAAAATTAGATATCACCTACTGTCCAGCCATATTTGAATTTCCTCAGTTGATCCTCAAACCTTATGTCTCTTGGTTGCTGTTATTGTTTTTTGTAACCATCATCCAATCATGGATTAAGCAATAAATTAGTTTTTTTTTTATTGGTTATGCATATTCATGGGGTACAAACCTGGCCGTCACAACTTGTGCCTGAGATGTGATGGCCAGATCAACACTAGCAGTATGCCCGTTACTGTTGTGACTGTTCCCGTGTCCCCCACCCAGTTAATCCCCGACCTCCCTCCCCCTCCCCCCTCCCTCACTCCACTCCACAACCTTAGGTGTGCTCTCTCTCCCTCTGCAAGTCCAGCACACCACTGTGGGCTTTCTTTCCTTCCTTCTTTCTCTATTAGCTCCCACTTATGAGTGCAGACATGTGGTATTTTTCCCTCTCTCCCAAGCTTATTTCACCCAACATAATAAATTAGTTTTTCTATGTCTGTTTAGTTTCTTTTAATTTGAACAGTGCCCTCCTGCTTTTGTAAATTCCCATATTCTGGATTTTTCTGATTTTTTTTTTTTCCCTTTTTGTCTTTTTTCGTGACCAGCAACGGCTCGCAACCCTCAGTGTCGCGCCCGTACCAGACCAGGACCGGCAACGGGATCTCAACCCTTGGTGTTGCGCCCGCACCTCGCTCAGCCAGTGAGCAGCTGGTCTGTATGTGGGATCCGAACCCTTGGCGGGAGCGCTGCCGCACTCCCAAGCAGCGCACTGTAGCAGTGCACCACCGGGCCGGCCCTCTGATTTTTTTTTTAAGAGCTGTATAATGTGCTCCTTTATACCTTCTATTTCTTGTAAACTAGACATTGTATCTTGAGGCTTGATTAGATTCAGTTTAAACATTTTGGGGTGGAAAACCTCACAGTTGATGCTGTATATTTCATTCACATCAGGAGGCTCTTAATATTATTGATGGCACCGTGTTTGATCACTTGGCTATGATGCTTGCCACCAGATTGTTTTTATTACAAAGACACATTTTTTATCTCTTTGCAATTAATAAATAATCTGTGAGTTGACACTTTAGCATCATTTTACAGCTTGCTCACCCAAACCTAAAGCTTATATCATCTATGGATGAGCCTTATCTGAATCACTACAGCAGGATTAGCAAAATAGTGATTCTCTAATTCTCTCATTCCTTCTACATAGATTAGCTAGCATATTTATTTAAATAACATTTATTTTTTAATATGCCTTTTGAAAGAAGGTGTATTTGAGTAGAGTATGATCTACAAATGACAAATATCTAGCCGTACATAAACATTAGAAGACTGAGACTAGGAGAGAAATTTAGAGAAACTAGAGCCATTTCAAGATGGAAGGGACCTAAGACAGTGTATACTACAACTTTCCTTTAACGGATGAGAAAAGTAAGGTCCAATGGTGTTGTTTATTTCAATTTCATAACTAACTAGCTTGATGTAATAGAGATCTTTGAATAAAGAGAAACACATAGTACATGGGTAGAAATGAAATCAAAGGACCCATGTACAGTTACCGCGCCTTTGCTGGCTAAATTCGTTGCTTATTTCAGCCTCAGTAAATATTCTTGCACACATGCAGAGAGTGGGGTGTGATTTTTTTTTTATATTTCCCTACATTACGTGATTGCCAAGGCTTCATTTCTAACGCTAAGGTATTTTCACCAGGTTCAAACTGAGCTGATTTATGTACCTAGGATCTTTTCCAGTCTTAGAATGGTCAGTAATGTCACAGTGTTTCATAGCTGAAATACAGCAACCACATCAGTCCCTCCCTGATATTTCAGGAGTGAAAATTTGAAAGCCTCCTATGATTAGGTTTAAGTTCAATAGTTTGAGCATAATTTGAAACAGCAAGTGCTGGGAATGAGTTGAAAGAAGAGAGAATGGACAAAGTAGTGGGGATTGGGGTAAGAGAAGAGGGAAATTCAGATGAGTAATACATGATCCCTGTTCATGGAAGAGACCTTGAGCTGGTCATTAGGGCATGGCAAGAAGGGGTATCACTGGGGAACTTACTTAGCAAGAATAAGGCCAACACTGGCAGGAAATTTGGATTTTATTTGCCAATGCCAAGAAAACGTTCTAAATCAAAGTTTCCCAAACTAGAAAGACCTAAGAAAACAATCAAGAGGTAGAGTTGAAACCAGAGGTATAGAGAGTGAGCGGGAGGGTAGGCTGGGTGAAGACTCAAGACAGACAGTGGCGCAAGCAACTGGCTTTGTTTTCCAGGTTAGACGTGTGTGGAGCATTTACTGTGTAACAGGAACGGTGGTGCCATGCGTTTTGTGTGCATCATCTAATTTAATCCTAGAAATCAGTACTTTGTTGAGAGATACAAAACTGAGGCATGTTACTTATGGTCACCCAGTTAATAAGCATTGGGGTTTACCTGACCCCTGCACTTTTAATCACCGTAGGTACTAGTAGGTTTCTCCAGCTTATAAATATTTTCTTGCAGAGAAGGCAGGGACAGGCTGTCTGGACTGAAAAGTTTAAAACAGAGGAATCCTAAAGAAACAGAAAATTAAGGTGAGATGACTTTTCTCCCTTCTCAAAATTTTGGAATACCTATGGAGTACTTTTCAGCTAGAAAGCAAAGAAAGTTCTGGCTGGCACGACGTCATTCCCTGGACTGTGAGACTGTTATGGGCCGTACTGTCAATGAAGGAATCATACAGCAAATGCTGTTGTCAATTAGGGCAGAAACAGAGGCCTATCTTGCCCTTCCGTTGATCTGTTCAGTCTCTACCCGAATGTTACAAGGAAAACGTCTGCCGACAGACCCAGGATCTCCAGAAAGCAAGGACTTTAGGAATTAGAGTCTCCTTTGCTTTTAAATACTTGTTTCTTTCATGTCAAGGACACTTTTCTAGGCAAAAACCATCTGATTGTCTGTCGCTTTGCGATATTCTTGACCATTCATTTTTTATAAATGTCCCAAATAAATCTTTGAGATACTTTTTATAACTTCTATAAGCTGCCAGAGACAAATGTTAAAGACGGCCGTTTGGAATTAAATACACATAAAACATGCCTTGGGAAATATAAACCCTAGGGCAGGGAACTCAGATTTAATCCTCTGTTTCTTTTTAGTCAGTATATGAGTATCGTGTTCTGTGCTACAAGGCTAAAGTGGTAGAAAGAGATTTTGACACTCAGGAGGCAAAAGTTTTAGCCATGGATTTATGATGGCTTGATTTTGAAGAAGTCACATGATCACTTTGACTGTTCATTTTATCCCCTCTTTTATCTTGGATCTGAAGACCTGGGCTGTGTTCTATGATAAAGGAAAATGCATAAGTTAGTTTTTGCTGTGTAACAAAAACAACTCAGTAGCTTAAAACAGCAACCATTTTATTTAGTTCAAGGTCTGTTCTGAGCTGACTCAGCTGCTCTCTGCCTGGGCTCTGCCGTGCAATGGTCTCAGGCAGCTGCTTAGCTGGCTGCTGGATAATCTAGGATGGCATCAGCTCTCCATCATGGTGTTTGCTGAAACACTTTGTTTCTTCTGTCCTTGGCCTCTCATCTCCAGCAGCCTACCTCAGTCTTACTAACATGGTGCCTGAGTTCCTAAAACAGCAAGAGGGCAAGCCTCAATGCTCAACACTTGCCAAACTTTTGCTTACCTTATGTTTGCTGATGAGTCATTGGCCCAGGAAAGTAACGTGGCCAGATTCAAGAGGTAAGGAAATTGACCTCACCTGTTGATAGATCTGCAACACCACGTTCCAAGGATATGAGTGCAAGGAATGGGGAGGTAGTGACCATTTTTACAATTGTCCACAGAGAGAAAACTCACTGGCTCTGAACAGTGCTAATCAAATGTGTCATTCAGCATCATAAAGGACATGGGAACGGCTAGACCAAGGATGCTTCTGAGTAAGCACAGCTTCCCAGAGTGTGCGTTTTGTATCTCCTGGTGGCATGCTTGGCGTGGAGGTGATGGTCAGCAGCTTATCCTAGAAGAGGAACCCATCAGTCTTGAGAGACCCTTGACCCTCCCCACTTTGCCGAAAGGAAACCATGGCAGTACCTGTGCAACTACGTTAGGCAGGAACCCTATCCCACAGCCAGCCCCGTGGCCCAGGCCTGATGGCCAGTTGCCAGCCTCATGGCACCTCCCTCTGCCTCGAGGCTCTTTCTGGGGAGACTTTAGCAAGGCTGGTCACACTCTGTATGACCAAATGAGATGGCTGAGCAAAATCAGTGGTTTCAAAACATCTTGGCACACTTTAAAAAAAAGAAAGAAATATAAATGCAATATAAGTGTAAGCAAGTCATTCAAATAATCCAGAAGTATATAAGTGAAAATAAATATCCAATTTACCTCTAATCTGTCCTCCAGGACCTCACCACAGAGGCAACTGCTACCAGTTTCTCGCATATATTTCCAGAATTGTTCTGTGCAGTTTGTCCATTTGTTTCTGTTTGTTACATGAGTGGTGCACATATTCAAAACTTCCTGCACCTTATTTTCCTTTTCGCTTGGCAATAGAGTTTGGAGGTCACTGAATATCAGCACGTGTAGATCTACCTTACTATTTTTGATGCATTCCATCAGATGGCTGTGCTTCTTTTGATACTTTTATAACTGCTCAACCCCTTAGTCAAGAAAAAAAAAAAATTCTTAGGTAAAACTCCAGAAGTAAAATATGTCAAATACCAGACATTGTAGTTGATGGGAGGGTGAGGGACCAATTACTGACATCTTGGCTCTCTCTCACCCAAGGGGAGGCCTGTAATATGTGTTGTGTCCATAGAACCCTCTGGAGTAGCAAAGTTTGAAAATACTGACCAGCTGGTATCTAAAGCGCCTTTCAGCCCTAGTGTCCTGTGAGTACAAGGTGGCATCTAGACAGTGCTCATCAACAATATGTACCTGCCAGCCTCATGCCACCTCCCTCTTATGTAATTGCATAAGGTGCAATTATTGGACATTCATTTGAACAAAAAACACCTAATGGATCAAGTTCACTGCTTCATGGTGGAATACCTAGGCCTACAGTTTGTGAGCACTTAATAACAAGTGATGGTAAACCTGTGAACTCCTTGCCTCAAAATTAGATTTTGAAAATTTGTAGCCATTGCTGGAGTCTTGGCTTATAGTTTTACATTGAATTATTGAACTGAATTATTTCATTCTGTCCCAGTGTGCCTTGTCAACCAAAAATATTGTCCCAGAGAGGGAACACAACGATATTTTGTAAAGAAATTATTCCTGCTGGGATGGAAAGACCTGTTAGTAACCTGAGTCTCTCACCCTCCATAGCAAAGAGACACACGGGATACTGAGAAGGATCCAGGACTCATTAAGCGCTTAAATCAAAAGAAAATAAAGCTTACACTGGTGACATGAAGCCGAGTCTCCTTCGGGACTGGAGTAGATGTCAGCTCAGTGCTTATAAATTGTCTCTGCATGGATGGAAGAATAGACATTTTAATGGCTATTAATATTTATAATTATAATTGGCTTTGAGTCTAGGTTAGAAATTCTTCATTCCACATGTCAAGGTCTTGCATAACCCTAAACAGTGATTTGTAATGCTAGTTAAACATACTGGTTCAATTTCAAAATCTGCTCTGTTTTACACACACACACACATATGCAACACACACATACACAGAGTTATTCATTCATTCATTTATTTTATTTATTTTATTTTTTTTAATGGCTATTAATATTTATAATTATAATTGGCTTTGAGTCTAGGTTAGAAATTCTTCATTCCACATGTCAAGATCTTGCATAACCCTAAACAGTGATTTGTAATGCTAGTTAAACATACTGGTTCAATTTCAAAATCTGCTCTGTTTTACACACACACACACATGCAACACACACATACACAGAGTTATTCATTCATTCATTTATTTTAAAGAAAGTTAAAGGGCCTGTAGCAGACACCTGTTGTTTCTGTCACTCAGAATCCTTTCATTTTTCTCCTGACAACACCACCCTGACTTTTTTGGAGGAACCGCACCCTCTCTCTCACTCTTACCCCATGTTCTTCAGGTGATGTGGGCTCAGGGCTGGACATGTGACTCAGGCCTGGCCAATCAGTATGACACATTCTCCTGGCTATTGTGATTCATCAGAGTCAGCATGTTCCCGAGTCAAAGGCAGTGATGTGTAATGCAACTTTCACTGAGACTGTTCAGACAGAAGCCACCTGCCCTTTCCTGCTGATGTGACTTGGAAGAAGGGAGGCCTGGAGATCTTGGCCACCATCTTTCTACCACATGGAGCTCTAGAATAAACCTGATGTGTAGAAGATTAATATTAAAAGATGGGAAGAGATCAGATCTGCTAACATCTGATTCTAACTCTCACCCTGGGATTTTCAGATATAGGAGTAATATATATTATCTTTTCTTTTCTTAATATACCTTGAGTTTTTTCTAGAACTTGCTCCTGAGAGTTCTGATGCTTCACTGAAAAATTCACAATTATTTTTATTAGGTATTCATCAGGGAGGGAAATCAAACCAGGTCCTGCGGAAAGGATAGAGTTTCAACTTCCAGAATATTAAATCTAAAAATAAGTGGCCAACACATGTCAGACGTTTGAACCCTCCATCCTACTAACCCCCAATCTCTAGAAGAGAAAACCCCAAAATCTCTATTTAAAAAAAATAAAATAAAAATCTTGCTAGTTTATGACATAGCTTAGCAGCTGCTCATAGTCCATATCTCAGAGATATTTTTAATATCACATGTAACAGGGAAGGAAAATAGCATTTATTTTTCACCTTTTGTGTGCCAGATAGATTTTGAAGTACTTTAGCATATTTTTATTCAGTATGTTTAAGGAAAACTTTTGCATGTCTGTCCTCAGTGTTCTAGCACTTTAGATTGCTTCGTGCTCAGTAGTGAGAAAATATGGCCATGCTCTCAAGGAGCTTATACTCTAGCACATCCAAGAGAAATTTTGGCCTTATGGAAATGTCCTGTATCTGCACTATCCAATAAAGTAACCACTGGCCACACACGTACGTGGCTGCTGAGCACGTGAAATATGGTTAGTGAAAAACTGATTTTCTAATTAATTAATTTTAATTTGAGTAGCCATATGCAACATGTGGCTGCTGTATTGAAATGTGAAGGATTCCAGATCTAGGTCATTTCTTCTTAAACTTTAACGTGCCTGTGGATTGCCTATAGATCTTATTAAAGTATATATCCAATTTAGTAGGGTCCGGTGTGGGGCTGGAGGTTCTGCATTTCTATGAAGCTCACAGGTAATGCTGATGTGGATGGTCCGGGATCAGAGTTAGAGTAGCAAAGATAATCATCAGGAAAAAACAAAAAAAAGAAAAAAAAAAAACATTAAAGAAAACAGGATGCTATAAGAGAGAATGGAAGGGGTAGGGTTTAAAACTAAATTTAAATTGAAGAGAGGCATAGAAGGCCTCACCAGACAGGGGGGCCCTGGCGCTGAAACGGGCAGGATGCAGATGAGTGAGTTAGAATACAGTGGCAATCCGAAGAGCAGCCGTGGGTGTGAAGGTCCCCAAACCACTCCTGTAGGAGAGGTGGTGAAGCAGGCTACTCATCAGTAGTGTGGTATTACATTTAGTAGCCCCTTACCTACCCACTTCTCCCCTTCCCATCCCTGTGAGGTTCAGATAGGTGCCGCTCTCTGAGTCCCCATAACTCAGGGCATACTTTCCCATCATAACTGTTATCATTTTGAGTTGAAATGTCCTATCAGTTTCTGCTTTGGATCCCCACAGGGTAGGCATTTCATAAACATCTGTGGAACTGTAGCCAAAAAGATAATGCATTTGTGCATGTGTGTATGTGTGTGTGTGTCTAAGAGGTATCTGGGATAAGGGAAGTATATATACCGCGTATATAGATGTATGCAGTATTTTTTCTCCCAACTAGATAAGAAATATTTCTGGAGTAGAGCCAAGCTATTCATGGCCTCTCCATTACTTTTAGTTTTATGGCAGGGATTGCTCTAGTTTTGACAAGCACTAATTAATTCCATCTCTGGGGAATAATGGGAAATGTAGGCTTATGCTGTTTGCACCAAGGTTATCAGTTATATTGGTTTTAATGTTCTGCCCTGCTCTAGATATAAAACATTCAGCAAAATGCACAGTCGCCTCCTCATTAGCTGTAAACAGTGTATTTCAGATTTGTCAAGCATCCATATTTATTTTTACATCCAGGCATTTTTATTTATATTCCTTGCAGGTCCATGAAGTTTTTGCCAATAAATTAGGAATGCACTAACTAGTTCTGAAAACTATGGCACTCAGGAAATTTTATGGATCTCATAACTTACTGGATCTTTTGGTTAATTACAAGGCCTGTCTAGCTTGGTAAGCTTTCCAAGTCAGCTGCGCATCATAAACATGTAACCTCAGTACTCACCCTCCCTACATTTCTGACAGCCTCACCTAAGGTCAAAGGTGTAATAGCTACAATAACCAGAGTCTCTAACATGTTTAATTAAACTATTAATCTACTTTTATCTTGACACTAGAAAGCCATCTACACTGAATTTTCAGAGTTCTTCAATTCATTTAGTTATGGTGAATTGTTCCAAACCATATCTTTAACAGTTTAGCGCTGGCATCTCTTTTAAAGGCAATTTGCAAAATTGTGAATATTGGAGGAATTACTGTATCAGCAAATGAGAAAGTGTATCATTTACAATGATTCATATTTTTGCTTTCTCACACAGTATGTGACTAAAGCACTTTACTGAAAACAAAGATTGAGGCTCACTAAAGGTTTGAAAATTGTAGATACATCAGCAGCTGCCTCAGAAGGCCCATTATTTTAAAAGCCTGTGGACGATCATTAGAACGGGGAATTATCTTTGTTACATAACCTATGAGACCTCGCTGAGGACAAGTGTAACCTGTTGTGGCAGCGATAACACTTTAAGTGGCCAGGCCTGGTTTTGTGTTCATTATCGCAATGGAGCCTTGAAACGCGAGTCTTCAGAAACATGTGTAGCCACAAAGCTTTAATTAGGTTAACAAGGTACTCATATGTCTATCTCTTTCCTTTATTGTGTATCAACTGCTAGTAATTTACTACATATGTTATACAATAAAGCAAGCAATTCGGTGCTTTTCATTTTATTTCCTGTACTCACTCTTGAGCTTGTGGATATTGAATTACATGAAAATTTCAAGGTTCTATTTTCCTTCACTTTAAGCTCATCTTACCTGCTTGTATACTTTTTTACTTTTCTTCTTTATTAAAGGACTCTGCATCTTGTGTGCCTCCATAAAAACTGTAAAAATATGACACCCTGATCGTCCAACTAATGTCTCTGGCTTTAATTTTAACAATGATGAAGAGTGATTTGAGTCATGCATTTGAACATTCCACTTAAAAATCAATTTAGACAGGCAATGTCCCTAAAAATACTAACTATAAACCCCCTGTGTTTCTAGCAAGTTATGTTAATATCATGGGCTAAAATTCAAACTCTATTTTTCTTTCCTGCTTTGTTAAAGAGTATAACCAAAAACCAAATCCATTTGCAGATTGGTCATAATTTTGCAAATGCCCGTGGGACTAAAATTTAATTTAGATACTCAACATATCTTCTCTCTCATCCCACCTGCAGTCAAAATAATCAAAACCACAACTCTTTTACATTTATGGAGCAGTTGAAGCTGCATATTTCACTGTATCTTATTGTATTTTAACTTTTGCGCTGCATTTGCTATGAGTATTCCATGTATCTTGTTAAATGCGAGCAGCTTTCCTGAAAAACAAGTCATTTCAACTGACATTTTTTGGCTTATGTTAAGCATCTTACAGCTGGTCTATCAGAGCCATAAGTTTATAATTTGAGACCCTGAAGGCCTTACTTATTCATCATGATTAGATGTTTCTATCTGCTTTTCTACTGAATAGCAAGCTCTAATACTGAAAAATAAATTCAGTTCCTGGTTTGGCAACAACAAATAGTGAAGAAAATAAGAGAAATGAATTGGGTTCATCTCTTTGATGGGGTTACAACCTGAGTCAAACTTTTGAATGACCGTTAACTATTTGCATAGTATAAAATATAAATTGGTGACTTTGGAGCATTCGTACCATCCTGGTGCATGAAGGTTAAAATTATTAGTTTGAAAAGTAATTATCATCCATATTTATAGATAAAATGAGTTTTACTAATGCATCTTTATGTGATGTGTGAGTACATAGCTTTTAAAGGCTAAAGTTCTGCTTTGGAGAACAATTTTTTGGGGAGACTATTGTAGTAATCCCTTTGTAAATGTTTAATTTTTACCCTACATGAGCAAAATGCTGCAGGCTCTCTTGGCTACTTTTCTTGGATGGAAGCGTCTAGGAAATGCAGAGGACAACTTCAATGAGACTGTCTGATTCACAGAAATGAATCATTAATGGTGGAACCTCAAGCAAGGGGTGTGGTGTTAGAGGAGTAGCTTATTAGCTCGGGCATGTGCCCCCATCACTTACCCAGCTTCCCATGACAGCAGGTCCAGCCAGCACGGCAGTGAGGGCTGGGCATTGTGTCATCTTCTCCAAGTGAAATAGCAGTGGGTAGAGAACAGAACTCTGGACATTGTGTGGCTGGCCAGGACCCCACCCAAACCTTTGTCCCATTGTCTTCCATGGTGCTTTAAGCCCTGCCATCAGAAAAAATGTCCTTAGGGAAAGGATCAGAACTAACAGTATTGAGTCTTAGAGACTTTTGTTTTATCTTTAAAAGATATATTTCTTCCTAATACTCATAGCTGTATTTTTAGTCTATACAGAGGGA